>NC_141037.1:38565000-38755000 GCF_052040795.2 Danio rerio
CATTATTAAAAGTATATTTATTATGAAGAAAACTACACGAATAATCCAAAATATATATGTGTTTGCTTTTGGTTCAAATGAATTAGTTATAACTCCTACTGAAGCTAATGTGTTTCTGTTATAAAACCTAAAGTTTCATGCCTATTTACAAATATTATGTCCACTAACACTTTCTTCAGTTAATAGATTTTTGTAAACGGAAGATTATGTAAAGGGATATATTGCTGTTATTAGGATTGTTTTTACTTTTCTTTTCCTGATTAAGGAATTTAATTAAACAAATTTGCTGTAAAAATGTCTTAAAGCTGTTGTATAAAATAAACATCTCTTTCCATTGAAAAAATTCAATATATACGGTTGAAGTCAGAATTATTAGCCCCCCTTTGATCTTTTATTTTCTTTTAAATATTTCCCAAATGATGTTTGATAGAGCAAGGAAATTTTTACAGTATGTCTGATAATATATTTTCTTCTGGAGAAAGTCTTATTTGTTTTATTTCGGCTGGAATAAAAGCAGCTTTTAATTTTTTTAAAAACATTTTAAGGTCAAAATTATTAGCCCCTTTAAGCTATATTTTTTTTGGATAGTCTACAGAACAAACCATCGTTATACAATAACTTGTCTAATTACCCTAACCTGCCTAGTTAACCTAATTAACCTAGTTAAGCCTTTAAATGTCACTTTAAGCTGTATAGAAGTGTCTTGAAAAATATCTAGTCAAATATTATTCACTGTCATGATGGCAAAGATAAAACAAATCAGTTAGAAATTAGAAATGAGTTATTAAAACTGTTATGTTTAGAAATGTGCAGAAAAAAAACTTCTCTCAACTAAACAGAAATTAAGAAAAAAATAAACAGGGGGGCTAATAATTCTGATTTCATCTGTATATAAAAACAAATTATTTAGATAGATTGTTGGTGATTAGATGAGTGTTGACCTGGGGCCTGTTTCAGAAAGGAGGTTAACTGAAAACTCAGAGTATTTTAACCCTGAAATGAGAGAAACTCTGGGTTTTCCGTTTCAAAATGGCAGGTTTGTTAAACTTGAGAAATCAGGGTAAGTCAAGCCTGTTTCTGAAAGAGAGTTAACTTTAACTCAGAGTCAGTTACTGTGGTAACTTACTCTGTGAATCTAACCTGGTCAGAAGCAGGTTTTATTCTCTAAACTCAGAGTTTCTGTCTGTCTCCTCCCCTTTTTTTAAAGATGAAGCGGTATTTCTCGCCTTAGCCTTACGTTTCCACCCACCTATTTTAATGCTCATTTTGGATACGTGCATAAAAACGATTGATAGAAACGTCATGATGCACATAACTTTTTAAAATATGCATAAAAAACGCACATAACTGAGTAGGATAAACTTTTATTCGATAGAAAATGTGCACATAAACTACGATGGAAACACTTTTACTGAACAAATTACAGTATGTACATTAAAAAAAGATCATGATCATATGATAATGAAAATGTGTGTAAATGAACAAACCAGCAGGCTGAGCACACTGTAACACGTCTTAAATATTGTTTTAGTCATTCTAAAATGCCTTAACTGTTTTAGTATTAGTGTATATTATTAATTACCTCCGAACGTCTGGTGAGTGTCAAGAGTCTCCGCGTCTCATGGCTTCAGACGCCCCCACGTGTTCATTGTGTTTCAGCATTGTCTTCTGACATCGAGGCACAAGTACATTAATTAGGCTAAATAAAGAATTAATTGACGCAGCTTCTTCTACCACAGTAAATTCTGTTTTTACTGTTGATATTTGGTGCCAGTTAAATCAGGAAGTGACAATTTTTTTCTCTTTGACTCGTTGGATGGAATTTTATTCGCATCTTTTATGCAATATTCCAGTTTTGCACATAAATTTATGTAATATATTTGGATGGAAACATAGCTATTGCCTACATTTTAGTCACACACAGAAGAACTGTACTAGAATGGCTTATCCTTTTTTAATAAATAATTAAATTGAATTCACCTTTGACATGCATGTAACTAGATTAATGGGATTATTATTCTTTCTAAAAATAATTTTTAGTACTGCTTACCTTCTAAATGTTATATTAACCTCTATCACTTGATCAATAAAAAAGGCAGACACACAAGTGCACTGTTAAATCATTTAAAACTAATAAATGTATAAAAGAAAGTTTAGAAAAAAAATATATAAACGTCACAAATTACATTACTTATTTTATTATACTTAAATATTTAAATACTTAAAAGGTTAAATTAGGCATTAACTTGAGCAGCTGTTTTCCCACGCTAACTGGTTGATGGCTGCTTCTTTTCAAATATATACACTCATATTTGCTATAACTTTGCATGAGAACATCAAGTTCAGCTGGAGAAAGAAATGCTGATCTCTTTTATAAGATATTGCCATAGTCACTCGTAATGTCTGCGCTCCACTGATAATGTCTTTTTATAGTCACGGTGCGCGCGCTTAACTCTGAGTTGGTCTAATCGAAGTTGATTGACCCAACTCAGATCAGCTGTTCTGAAACTGAAAACTCTGAGTTTTTAATCTCTCGGTAAATCAACTCAGAGTTCAAGTTTAAACTCTGAGTTGTTTGAACCTCCTTACTGAAACAGGCCCCAGATTGAGTAACTTTACTTCGACAAGATTTAAAATTAAGACCTTTTAAAAAATTTTAAACCTACAACACAATATTTCTGTGAATTTAAGACTTTTTAGGGCTTAACATTTTGTTTTGGAAATTTAAAACATTTTAAGACTATTTAAGACCCAGCGGACACCCTGTTTTTTTTTTTTTTTTTTTGCACAGTATGCATCAGTGTTTCATTTTACACAACAAAACACATGACCATGAGGTTGAAGGGAGTTTATTTGCACTTTTCTTTTTTTCATGAGATAAACAATACGTTAATACGTACAACTGTAGTGCGTACACAGCTCATATTAAAAAATCGAAAAAAGCATACTGAAAATACAGAATAAAAAAATACATGGATATTCAGCACCAACAGAAACGTTCTCGCCATTCTACCGCTTGTGTCACAGGAACATCGAGTTGTACAAGCTAAAGTTACGGTGTTTTAAATGGTCTCTACAGAAGGTCTTCAAGTGCTCAGTTAGACACACATGTACAAAGAGAACACATGCCTCACCGGTAAACTGTCTGCTGTCTTTTTACCTGGAGTTTGTGGAGCTCATTGATCAGAAGTGAGTTAATTGGAAACATGCAGATTAATAGTTGCAATAATGTTCATTGAGCAACCAATGGAATGACACTATAGAAGTAAATCTAGAACAAACAGCAAAATTATGCTAATGTTATGAAGAATAATTCAATTATGAGATTTAAAAAGAAGCCAAATTTCAGATCAACAAAATTTGATATATTAAGGACAGTTTACACAAAATTACAATTCTGTCATCATTTACTCACTGTCTCTCTTGTGTGGATTAAAAAGAAAGATTCTGAGGAATGTTGGAAACCTGTAGACACTGACATCCACCGTCTTGTGTGGATCAAAAAGGAAGATATTTTGAGGAATGATGGAAATCTGTACACTGATCCAGTTTTCTGTCCTACTATTGATTTTAATGGCTGCATTTTAACAAACATTCTTCAAAACATCACAAATAACACATATTCATAACGCTTGAGGGTAAATAAATAATGACAGAATATTATTTTTAGCTACACTATCCCTTTAATTCACATTTTAGGTCAGGTTTGTGTGCTTATAAACAACAAATGCTTCATAAAAATGATTTTCTTTCAAAGAGAATAAAAAGTGGTCACAAACCAAAAACATGGATATTTTCTTGTATTTGCTTTGAATCATCAGCATATTAAAAATGAATTAAAAATAGAAATAAAGAATATTAACACCTCAACGAAAGTAAAACCATCTTTTGATGTCTGCTGTCAGAAAGTGTTGTCTGTAAGTGTTGTAATAGAGGCCGGGTGTGAGTGTACACACGAGAGAAAAACACTGAGGTAAATGTATAGTCATCTGCCAACACATTAAAACAGTTAAAAGATTAAATAACTTTACAATGGTTCACATTTTATCAAGCCATGACCAACTACACAAACTAAACATCCCCATTTCTTTAAACGGCAGCAGAAATGTTGTGAATGTGTTAGTGTGGAACAAAACCAATATCTGCGGTTAATTTAGCACTAAAACGGTGTTGTGTTTGAAGTTTTGAACATAACCCTAAGTATTTCAGAATAAAACACCCTGTAGCATTTTGTATTACCAAATCTCTCTGACTTTACCTTGTTTTCCAATTTCTGCACAAATGTTTTTTTTTTCACCTCGTACACATGTATATATATATATAAAAAAATCAACACTGGAAGTTTAGTTGCGAGTGGTTAAATTAAATAATTTTCACCAGATGTGAGGTTGTCAGAATGCACCGTAAGTGTGTAATTTCAGACTTTTTCTTTGTAAGTGTTGATCCAGTTACCAGATTCCACTTGAACGACCACCAGGGGGCGCCAGAATCCTTGCAGAAGCTCTCTTTGGAACGTTATCATCAATTTGGGCACCTATTCGAAAGTAAATAGGTTAGAAATGCAGATATAGACTATAAAATTAAAGTGTTGTGATAATCTGGTACTAAAGGTAAACATATTTAAAAACATACGGACACATACATATACAAAAATATGTAAGTAATCCATTGCAATGTCACATGTCATTTTTTTACATACTAGACCCAGATACATTGATGCGGTGGTAAGTTAATATATTTGTTTTAGTGATTATTTATTCATTCATAGAACACACATTTTTTTATTTATTCTCAACATAGGCATTTTGATTTATTAATTTATATTTCAATGACATTAATAAGCTTCTGTATGTTAAAGAAATTAAAGCATTTGTTAATCAAAGTCATTGGTAATTTTAGCATTTGCTCTTATTGTTTAATGAACTTAAGCTAACATTAATTAACAATAAACATTTGTGTTTTTTATAAGCTAGCATTAACGCATAATAATAAATGCTTTCCTTCGGCTTTGTCCATTATTCATCAGGCGTCACCACAGTGGAATGAACCGCCAACTACTCCAGGACATGTTTTACGCAGCGGATGCTGCAACCCAGTACTGGGAAACACCCATACGCTCTCATACACTAAAGCCAATTTAGTTCATCCAATTTACTTATAACGCATGTCTTTGGACTGTGGGTGCAACCGGAGCACCCGGAAGAAACACACGACAACATGGGGGAACATGCAAACTCCACACAGAAATGCCAACTGGCCCAGCGGGGACTCGAACCAGTGACCTTCTTCTTTGCCTCTGAGGTGACAGTGCTAGCCACTGAGCCACCATGCTGCCTTAACAAATGCTGTAACAAATAATTTTTGTTAACAAATTACCATGAACTAAAGTGTTATGTGTTATCAAGATATTACAATATATTACCAAAATTGAATTCCACCTAGCACTAAAACCTGCTGAATATTCTTACAATGTAAATAATTTAGAAACAACATAAAGACAGTATATTTTATTATTATTTTATTTAATTTTTCTTAAGTACACCAATACGCAATACCTTTATTTCTGTTTACATTTTGTGGATGGAATGATTAGTTATTTCCAAAAACAAACAAAAAGTGCCCTGGGGTAGCTCAAATAACGTGTCGGTGCTCTTTGGGCAATGAATTCATCAAAACAAACAGCAAAAATCAGTCCAAGGCACTAGAGAGATGTAGTAAAAAATATTTAAAAGCCTGTATTTACATGACTAATCTTTAAAAAATGTACGCGTTTCGACAGAGAGCTGCCTTCATCAGGGTAACAGTGATGAGGTTAGTTATTACCATTCAACTTTGCAGTATATTCAAAAAGCACTTAAGTGATCTTAAATTAATCTTCACACAAACCCATAATTATACTTTAAGTGCCACATCCAGTTGTAGACTGTGTTGTATACTATATATTCGGCACAGTAATATATCATTGCTTTAATGCCAGTACCACTACTATTTCCGGCCCCTGTTGCTCTGTTTTGTAGATCTTTCAGGTTTTGTGGTATGGCGACTAGTAGCTCATTGTTGATTTTTAACTCCCATGTATAAACAGCCCTTGTGTTTCTTTAATCAGCTGACAGTATAGTTCACCGTTTGTTGTTTTGTTATCTTTACAATAATTAACCTAGTTATTTTTACTTTCTTCTATAATCTCCATCTAAAAATGTTACTTTTGTACAAAATAACAAAAAAAAAAAACGTGACTTGAATGTTTGGACACTCTTTTTAAACAGCACAATATCAGCACCGGTGTTTACCAATGTTTCCCCTAGGTTAGAGTTTAGGGGAAAGGACTGACACCATCTCAAACATAAGGAGGCATGGTGTTAATTTGTTTCTTTTAATGACAGCAGTGAAAAACTAATCAATTATCTAAACTGTACAAGTTAAAAATTAACGTTTATTTTTCATATATTTTTTCTTTATTTTTCATATATTATCTTGACCTGCAAATACATTAACTGTTAAAATTTAGCTAAAAAGAAGCAAATTCAGTGGTAAAAAGTATTTATTACCCTGTTCATGGTTAAGACGTCCCACTCACAGTTTACACTGCTGACTGGCAATAGAAGCTATTTTAAACTTAAAATAAAAAACTATACTTTTAAAAACTAGAAAAGTGGGCCAGTTCACAAGTACACAAGTACACTACTAGTACATTGATATTAGTACTTACTTACTAAATAAAGTATGCTTTTATACTTGACCTTTACTTAAGTAAACTTCTTTTTCCTAAGGGTGTATTTACTGACTTGCTTACTAAGATGAGTCTTGTACAGCCAGGAAGAGTATTGCTGCTCTGACAGCCACGTTGGGTCAAGGCCTGTCTCTTGGTGTAGTGGTGGGAAGTTCAGATCATTTTACAAATCTGGATTTGCCAGTGTACATCTGTTTGCCCCTGTGTTGACCATTGCTTGCCTGACCATTCTGCTAAATAAACCTGCGTTCGGATCCGCACCCCTGTTGTCAGCGTCATTTCACGTTACAGAAGACTCAGCCATCAGTCTCAAAGTAAACCGTATTTATTTGTGTGTAATCAGTCATTGAGATATTCATGAATAGCATCAGCTGTGAGAGTGTAATCAATGGTGACTTGGAGCAGGTGTGTGTGTGTGTTGCATGACAGGATCTGTAGTTCATTTTGAGGCAGGATTGTAGTTCGTGTGAATGTGAATGTTCTTCAGCAATCTATGGTGGTTAAATCGCTGGTGATCGTGAGTCTCATACAGTGCCCGATTCAGATAGCAGAAATGTGTAATTGCGCAACCATGTAGAGACAGAAATGACATGCCATTGTGTAAATAGGATATTACATACGGCTATTTAGTTTGCTCATTTAAGAACTTGTGATCTGGTGCTATATAGTAAATTATATTAACTTGACTTCAAGGAAGGTGGGGAAAGCCGTTGGGAGGGCGGGGCGCCATTCTAATATAATGGTAGGGGAAGCACTGCAAAAAACAATAGTTGGTGGAAAAACTTTGATTTTCAATCACAACGAATAAAAACATTTGTTATTCTGACGAGCTGTAATTTTCTGAAAATAAACTGCACTAAACAGTTTTTTTATTTGACAAATTTAGTAATTTTGTGGACTTTGACATTTTTTAGTCTGTCTAGATTTATTTTGGAAGATTTTTTGTATATTAAACAAGTTGAAATTACAGTGCAATTGAAAAGTATTCATCATGCTTCACTTTTTCCACATTTTTTTATGTTACAGCTTTATTCCAAAATGGATTAAATTTATGTTTTTCCTCAAAATTCTACACACAAACCCCATAATGACAATGTGAAAAACATTTTTTGAAATTGTTGTAAATTTATCAAAAATAAAAAAAGTTGAAAAATCACATGTACATAAGTGTTCACAGCCTTTGCTCAATACTTTGTTGATGCACCTTTGGCAGCAATTACAGCCTCAAGTCTTTTTGAATATGATGCCACAAACTTTGCACACCTGTCTTTGGGAATTTTTGCCCATTCCTCTTTGACGATGTACAGCCATTTTTAGATCTCTCCAGAGATGTGCTTTGGGTTACTGTCCTGCTGGAAGAAGAACCGGCGGCCCAGTCTAAGGTCAAGAGCACTCTGAAGCAGGTTTTCATTCAGGTTGTCTCTGTACATTGCTGCATTCCTCTTTCCCTCTATCCTGACTAGTCTTCCAGTTCCTGCTGCTGAAAAACATACCCGGAGCATGATACTGCCACCACCATGCTTCACTGTAGGGATGGTATTATTCTGGTGATGAGCGGTGCCTGGTTTTCTCCAAACGTAATGCCTGGCATTCACTCCAAAGAGTTCAATTTTAGTTTCATCAGAACACAGTTTTTTTGTTTCTGATAGTCTGAGAGTCCTTCAAATGCCTTTAGGCAAATTCCACACGGGAGTGGCTTCCGTCTGGCCACTCTACCATACAGGCCTGATTGGTGGATTGCTGCACAGATTGTTGTCCTTCTCTAAGGTTCTCCTCTCTCCACAGAAGAACGCTGGAGCTCAGACAGAGTGACCATTGGGTTATTGATCACCTCCCTGACTAAGGCTTTTCTCCCCCGTTCACTCAGCTTAGATGGTCCTGCTTAGAGTCCTGGTGGTTCCAAACATCTTCCACTTGTGGATGATGGAGGTCACTGTGCTCATTGGAACTTTCAGAGCAGCAGACTTTTTTTTCTGTAACCTTCCCCCAGCCTTGTGCCTTGAGACAATCCTGTCTCGGAGGTCTAAAGACAATTCCTTTGTCTTCATGCTTGGTTTGTGCTTTGACATGCACTGTCAACCCTGGGACCTTATATAGACAGGTGTATGCCTTTTCAAATCATGTCCAATCAACTGAATTTATCACAGGTGAACTCCAATTAAGCTGCTGAAACATCTCAAGAATGATCAGTGGAAACAGAATGTACCTGAGCTCAATTTAGAGCTTCACTGCAAAGGTTGTGAATACTTATGTACATGTGATTTTTCTTTTCTTTTTTTTTTTTTATAAATTTGCTACAATGTCTTTGTAGAGTATCGTGTGTAGAATTTTGAGGAAATAAATGAATTTAATGCATTTGGGAATAAGGCTGTAACATAAAAAATGTGGAAAAATGTAAGTGCTATGAATACTTTCCGGATGCACTGTAAAAGTATTAACATTTCACATTTCCATGTTTGAGCAACATACCCATACAGTTAAGTATGATAAAAAGGAGGCAACTGTACCAGACAAACTAAAGCTGGACTCGTGGAGGTCTCTCACTCCTCCGTGGCGTGTGCAGGGTCGTGGGTTCATGTCCCCGTCTGCAGGGCCGAGATCCTTCTTCCCGGAATTCTGCACCGCAGCCACATCTCCAGTATAGGGTGTGCGCTCCACCCCCTTGAGTGCTTGACACTGAGGGTCAAAAACAAATTTAGTCCAGAACCTGCGCTTCACTGTAACCACACATGTGCAAAAGTAGAGTAGAGTTACCTTCTCCCTCTGGACCATTTTCTTGTAGAGATAGTCTGGGAAGGTTCGGAGAGGGTAGAATTTTCCGGAGCCCTCAGCACAAGTGAAGATGCCGTTTTCATAGACCACGCGACCGCGGCTGATGGTGACCAGGGGGACGCCGTGACAGCGCAGGTTCTCATAGAGGTTCACATCACCACCCTGCCACTGAGTGGTCACTGAGATGGTCCTGAGATAATCCAGATGAAGCCATGGAAAAAAAAAGTGTTCTCTTTTATTTTGCAATCTCTGGTTTGTGGAATTTTACAGTGTTCCCACGGTTTCATGAATAGCAGAGTCAAGAACTTTTTAATGCTGCATTGATTTTAAATCAAGCAATTTGTACCCCAGCATTTGTAGCGCCATGCAAGTGCTGTACTTAGCATTTCACTTACACTTAATATTTATGTAAAAAATGCCATTTACAAAAATGTTGACCATTTTAATGGCCATGTTTAAAGAACTTCCATAAAATTTGTTGAATTCCACACTGGTAATGTTCAAATGCAGTTTTCGAACTATAAAAAATGTGCATTATTTGTTAGTGTTATTGTACAAGATTTAAATGTAAAGTTTTTTTAATTTTAGAATTTCATTTTATTTGTTTTGTTTTGTAACAGTTGAAATAAAACAATAAACAACTTTGATTTGGAATTTTATTCAAGAACTATCAAAGTCCTACGCTAGTTTTTATCAGGGTTCATACACATTATTACTACTAAAATTCCACAATTTTTCCTTGACTTTTCCAGGACACTCAAGTAAATTTTCATGACCTAATGTTTAATGTAATGTCTATGTATACATGGTTAATAAAAAAAATGAATGAATGAATGAATGAATTACACAGCATTCATAATGTGAGGCCATCTTTTTGCATAAACGAGAAAAGAGGTAAAGACAACTAACCTATATTCAAGTTTACAGATATTTGTTAAACTAATTTCCATCACTTTTCTAAAACTTTCTGGGTTTTTCTGATTTTCCAAAACTTTTCCAGGCCTGGAAATGCCTTGTCAAAATTCCAAGACTTTTTAGGATTTCTATGACCGTATGAATCCTGTTTTAAGCACTTTCCAGGCCTTGAATCCATGAATCAAGTACTTAAATCAAGTATTTTTAAAAAGCATGGGAACCCTGATTTTAATTTAAAGCTGCTTTGAATTAAGGCCTTTTGGCATACAGTACCTTGTTGATTCTGGATCCCAAACCACCACGTCAGCATCAGCTCCAGGGATGATCCTGCCCTTTCTGGGGTAAAGGTTGTAGATCTTTGCAGCATTGGAGCTGGTGACAGCAACAAAACGATTCTCATCCATCTTGCCTCCAACCTAAAAGATAGATAGTATGATCACTTCCTGTGCTCTCAATGATTTTTGTCTTTTGGTGGTTCATATGGTAAAATACCTCTGGTCGTAGGTAGATACACACAACTATACATACTGTACTATGCATACAACAGCTTTGAACCAAGACGGGCTCATAGAGAAAAATGCATCCGTCAGCCAGAAGTGTTTTATATTGGCACAGCTCTAGACATTTATCTTCTGACCAATGCTGAGACTGAGCTGATAGTGCCGCATTTTAAACAGAATCGGCCCAAAAGTGCTTAAAGTGCTGAAAACATTAAATTGCACTTAGCTTATCATCTAATATCAATAAATATTCAGCGTTTGCATAATACTCATTCTTTTATCAAGTTTAAAGGCTTATATATATTGTTTCTTCTATGCTGTTTTTTTTCAAACAATGATGTAACTTGCGCCTGAACTACCATGGTACGATGCATTGTTTGGGAAATGAATGTTTGAGAAGTAACGCATGTTTCCCAAAATCGTAGTTTCTCTGTCACAGATCCAAGTTAATAATAGCGTAAAATGTACATAATTATGCTCTAAACAGGGTTTAGTAACAACTTCTTTAGAGAAAATCTTTTTTATTTTTTTGTGCCAACGATGTTGTTTTACACGGACACACATTGTTAAAATAATTCAATATTAGTTTTGAAAAAAACATGCACTTGTTTTCCATATTAAAAGAAATATATGTAAACAGCACAAATCGGGCCTAGTGGGCTATTACTTTTTGTTTTGAAAAGTCTACTTTTACGGCTTTTACAACAAATTCAGTCTTGCCATATAAAGCCAATGTACATTAATACAGTACAGGTATATTTCTTAATAAATAGCCTACCTATAAATTAAAACATCTGTTCTATTCAGATGTATCTGTATTCTATTTACTTTTGTTTTCACAAGCTTTGGAGAAGTAAAGTAGATTGCACTTTTAAATCATAGGTCACCTATAGCTTTGTCATGAGCCACGGCTGCGTTCAAAATGGCCTAAATGTTTTCAAAGTGCATCACAAATGGAGCGCAATTGTCAATACGAAGATCGCTAAAACTCAACTGTAAAAAATACTTTGAAAGCAAACTACACCTAAGTCTACAACACAGTTTGTGAATGTTCACTAAAAAACAATGGATTTAGGAAATACCAAATCAACAAACTGTTTGTAATGAGGGAACTTGCAACCTTAGTTGGCTAACGATGGTTTTCGGAACTATTCATTCATTTTCTTGTTGGCTTAGTCCCTTTTATTAATCCGGGGTCACCACAGCGGAATGAACCGCCAACTTATCCAGCACGTTTTTACGCAGCGGATGCCCTTCCAGCCGCAACCCATCTCTGGGAAACATCCACACTCACATTCACACCCACACTCATACACTACGGTCAATTTAGCCTACCCAATTCACCTGTACCGCATGTCTTTGGACTGTGGGGGAAACCGGAGCACCCGGAGGAAACCCACGCGAAGGCAGGGAGAACATGCAAACTCCACACAGAAACACCAACTGAGCCGAGGTTTGAACCAGCGACCCAGCGACCTTCTTGCTGTGAGGCGAAAGCACTACCTACTGTGCCACTGCCTCGCCTTTCGGAACTATTAACTACTGTTATTCTTTTTTTTTTATATGTGTCATTACAAATGTGTAAATCATAAAACTGATTCAAGATCAGGTAAACAATATAATTGTGTGAAAAAAAAGGATTTGCAATCTTAGCAAATCTGTATGATTCATGTGGATTTGATTATATTATACAGATCGTTCCCCAGCAGAGAACCGTTGAATTTTCAAAATATTTCGAAACAGTTATGATGGATCAAAGCCCGATTTACTGAAATCACTAGACCATGACTTCATGAAGCAGTACTTTGAAAGCAGCCAGTACAAGTTGACAAAGCTACTTTGTAAAGAAACACTATAAGTATAAACACATATGGTCCATGTTTATCAAGTAACCACATTGCATGTGTAATACGCATTATATAGAGATGACATTTTCTCAACACAGATCAATTTTTTTTATAATTATTTTTTAGGGGTTTTTCAACTGGACAGTAGAGGTTGCAGACAGGAAAGTATTGGGAGCAGAGAGAGGGGAAGGTTCAGCAAAGGACCTCGAGCCAGGAATTGAACTTGGGTCGCCGTAAACACCATTGGTGCCATATGTCGGCACACTTAACCACTAGGCCATTGGCGCCGACAACGCAGATCAATTAAATGAATGTCAAACAGCATTAAAACATTTCTTATCAAACCAGTCCTGAATAAAATAAAAACAAGCTCAAAGCTATTTTCATATCTGTCTAAATGGATAAAACTCAAGCCACATATTATATTCACAATATTAATTTTTCCTCCTTAAGTTTTATTGACCGTCTGCTACATGTGTGAACAGATTGGACGATTTCAGTTGAGACAATAAAACTGGTATTAAAACTATTCAATTATATTGTAACAACACTAAAGAAACCAAGCAGTGTGGATTCTGTGATGAAATGAAACATACCACTCCTCGTTCCCACATGACGCTCATACGGTCCTGAACTCCAGGAACGCCGTGAGGGATTTTGGTGAAGTCATCTTTGCCCATCGCCTTCTGTTTAGTGGTGAAGGGTCGGTGGTCCGATGTCACAACGTTCAGAGTATCACTACAACACAATGAAAAAAAAAGTTTATTTGACTGTACAACCCAGCGGGTTAAGAGATCCCATTCATTTTAATTAGTGTGGTTATCGCCAATACCGTTATTATTATGTCACACGCTAAACTAACATGATATTGATATTTCATGTTTTGAATATGACGGTTATCCTCAATAACTGTATATTGCCACACCCTAATAAGAATATAAGAAAAGTAATCCTTCATCTGAAAGCTTAAGTTCCAAATTGCAAATTTACACTAGACATTGTGTCCCTACATGCATTGTAAACTACCTTGATGTCAAAATTACATCAAATTGACATCTAACTGGGCGTCACGGTGGCACGATTGCCTCACAGTAAAAAGGTTTCTGGTTCGAGCCTCGGTTAGGTCAGTTGGCGTTTCTGTGTGGAGTTTGCATGTTCTCCCTGTATTCTCATGGGTTTCTCCGGATGCTCCGCTTTCCCCCACAAGTCCAAAGACATGCGTAATAGGTGAATTGGGTAAGCTAAAATTGTCCGTAGTGTATGAGTGTGAATGGATGATTCCCAGTAATGTGTTGCAGCTGGAAGGGCATCCGCTGTGTAAAATATATGCTGGATAAGTTGGTGGTTCATTCCTCTGTGGCAACCCCTGATTAATCAAGGGACACAGCAAAATAAAATGAATGAATGAATGAATAAATGAATGAATGAATGACATCTAACTTTGGCATCAACAGTCCTGTAATCCATGCTGACATATTTTTGACACCAATGTTACATGTCATATTGATGTCAGTTGGAAATCAAATCGATTTGCATTTTGACGTGTTTTTTTATGTAATTTGGGAATTACAATAGGTCATTCAATGTAGTTATTCAGAACATGGAGAATCCACTTACTTTCCCAGAAGGCTGAGCAGGTAATTGGGTGTGTTGGGGTCGAGTCTGAGTGGCGGCACAGTGACAAAAGCAGCTGCGTGGGCCCAGTCCTGGTGATAATACTGCATCCCGTTTAAGACAGCGTGAGCAGTGGTGGTCTCTCCATGCACCACTTTCCCTGTGGACCGATCATATGTCAGTATTTAGTCATATTACATGCAATAAAAGATTCAGGTGTCATATTTTTTAAAAAGTATGCAAGGTTTTGTGCTGAAAATCCCTTGCATTCCTTACCTTGCATTTTAGCTGAGGCTAAAACGTCTCCTGCTGACATGCTGGAAACATTCACAAGATATATGGGACAGTGGGCCTAAAAGACAAAAAACACAAGCTGCTATCTAACATGACATACTGACATTTTGTTTTACACTGTTTGTGCAATATGCTGTGTGTGAATACTTTAGTGTTGAAATTATAGTAAAAAAGAACACTTTATTTTTTATTTTATCTCCCTTTGGTATGAGAATAGCAGTGTATTTGACAAAAACACCATTAAGAAGATAATAAAGTCAGCTGGAAGTCCGTTGGAGTCAAAATCACATCTATTGAGGAACTGTATCAGCAACGTTGTCTGTCTAGGGCTAATAGCATTTTAAGGGATCCCACCCACCCTGGCCATAGTCTGCTCATGCTCATGCCATCAGGCAGATGTTACAGAAGCCTGAGGAGCAAATCAGTGATAGTTTTATCCTGTCATTATAGGACTTTTATATAATGCTGTCTCTTAAATACTATTGATAGCAACCGTATTATGTAATAATAAATCAATTAATAGTTAAACTAGCACAAATTGTTAATATTAGAACTTAATTTAGTATTATGCATCAATTTATCCCCTTCTGTGTTTTTTTAAATCAGGTGATATTTTGTATAACTATATATTTGTGAAATTATAAAAGCTTATTTATTATGTTAGGCTTTTATAATGTTTAAGGTTTTTTTATGTTCTTGTTTGGTCTGATGTAAGATAGTTTTGTTCTGGATTAAATGTATTGTAATGTTTGGAATGACAAAAATAAATTCAATTCAATTCACCTTTATTTCTATAGCACTTTTACAATGTAGATTGTGTCAAAACAGATTAACATAGAAGATTATAGTAAATTGAAACAGTTCAGTTTTCAGAGTTTAAGTTCAGTTCAGTTTAGCTCAGTTCAGTGTGGTCACTCAACACTGAAAAGCAAATCCATTGATGCGCAGCTCTACAGGTCCTGAACCATCCAAGCCAAGGGCGACAGCGGCGAGGAAAAAACTTCACCAATTGGCAAAAGTGAAGAATTAAGGAAACTGAAACTAATTTAATAATTAATAAAGCAAACTGAAACTAATTTAATAATTTGTAAACTTAATCTGATACTCAACCAGGATTTATTAGACCAAAAATAGAGCAAAACTATTTAAATTACATATTTTAAAATGCAAATATTCATGTAATGGACAGTAGTCATAATGGACATAATGGACATAGTGTCTTACATGATCCTGCATTATTCAAATAAATATATTAAAATTTATTGCCAATATGTAAATATATGTTAATATTTATCTCCAAGAGTAGCATTATGTCACACCATTAATTAACACGATATCGATATTTCATGTTTTGAATATGACAGTTGCCATCAATGCTAAATAATATAATGCTAATATAATTTGGGAAACCCCTAATAATGGGAACATAAAAAAAAAGTTTTATTCATTTCCAATTTGCAAATTTACATTATACATTTACATAATAAATATGTTAATGCAATGTACATACGTATCTAATAAACACTTATTAAAACTATTAAAACTAGTAAAGTATTAAAAAATTATTATTGCCAATACTGAAAACAACTACTGTGGCGAGGGGGCGTGGCCGAGAGCCGTGGGAACGGAATGAGGCCACGTGTAAGTGAATGCACCTGTGGTGCGCACCGGTCTCGAATCCCACGGAAGGAGCTCTGGACTATAAGAGGAGGGATGATGGCAGAGGAAGCCGAGAGAGGACCGGGCTCGGGCATTTTACTTTTGCTTTCAGTTTGACGGCAGTCTCCGTGAGGAGCTGCCGTCCGTTTGTTTTGGTTTAGATGTCAGCCTCCGTGAGGAGCTGCCATCACTGTTATTAATAAATCATTTAAAAACTGCGTCGGTTCTCCGCCTCCTTCTTCCCGGTGGCCAAAGGGCCGTGAACTTCATTACAGCTACATTGCTTAATATTTTGCTAGAAATTATGTGTATAGGCGACACGGTGGCTATTTAGATGGAAATTTAAAACTGAAATACAGAACTGTTACTTTTTATAATCCACCCTAAAATGCTTATGTGAACAACTACTTTCATAAGACACTGCTGTAGCCGGACCAATTGTCCACACAAATGTTAGTGTATGTTGGTACTATAGTTTAGAATCATCGCTTCTGTACAATAACTATGTACCAGTGTCTGGGGATAACAATGGAGCCAGGAATTGACTATATTCCCAGTCGAGTTGATAATACTCACTCTGTTAGCGATGGTGATGGCTCGATGGACGGCCTCTGCTTCCAGCTGTACACATGGAAAATTCCCATGGTAAGTGAGAAAACACAAATGTCACCAGTGAAACCTAATGATGAACAGACGCTTAAGAGTATTAATAATCCATGGAAATGCAATATGGAGACGGGAAAGACTAGGAGTTGGAGAGAGAGAGAGAGCAGCGGTGTGACTAATATCTTAAAGGAAAACCATTTCATGGTAAGAGGATTTGAATGGTTAGTTTACCTCCTCAGGTCTGCTTATTTCAATGCCCTCTGGTCCACTTATACCCAGATCCAAGGCCTCTCGGGCACCCTTGTGTGTAAAAATGAAAACATGAGATAATGACGACTATGCAGGAAGAAAAACAAGATCTAGTAACATTATGCTATCATTATTTAAGATTTTTGTTGACAAAATAAAGACGTTGTACTGTACACATCACATTATGGTTACAGTAATTTCATTCAAAATATTGGGAATGGTTGGTTTTGTTTTAAAAGAACTAATTCTGATTATATGTATTATTAATAATAAAAATAATCATTTCACTTTTTACAAAAGACAAAATAATATATTAAAGTAAAATAAAATATTATCCAAAATATGTTATACATTGCATTAAGTAAACTCAAATTTAAATAAAAAAAACCCACAGAAATATACAAGTATTGCAGTTAAAAAACTATTAATAATAATAATGATAATAATAATAATAATAATAATAATAACAACAACAAGTATAATACAATTATTGAAACCTTTAAAAATAAACAATAAAACAATAAAAAAACAAAATGATTATAACAATAAAACAAAGAATAAAAAAATAAAAGAATTACACAATTATTGTAACAATAAAACAATAAAGAATAAAAAATAAAAAGAATGACACAATAATTATAACAATAAAACATCAAAAAAATGACACAATAATTATAACAATAAAACAATTTAAAAAAGAATTAAACAATAATTGTAAAAATAAAACAAAAATTCATAAAAAATAAAGAATTACACAATTTGTTTTGCATTGCAACTGAATTCGTAAATAAAATGTTATTAAGTAGTAAAATTGTATAAATGTAACTACAATCAAATGTTATGTAAATGAAAATGTCATTTTACATTGTATACATTTCATGCTTTCAGTGAACCTGACAATAAATTAATTTAGAAAAATAGAGAATATTAAAATACATTTATTACTGTTAACTATTAATGAAATAAAACATGAAGATAGCTGCTTGAGGTGTGTAAAGCAGCTCACTAGGATTTGTATTTCTACAGTAGAGTTTTACAGCAGCTCCCTGATTTATACCTCAGCAACCAGCTCTCCGTTCTCCGCGTGGACACGGGCCACAGCACCAATATCCTTACAGTTCTGCAGGGCCTGAAACAGCTCGCTGTCCCTCAGCATGTACATGTCCTTATACGCCATGTACATCTGGAAGGAGTTCACCCCTTTGTCCCGCACCAGTGTCTCCATTTGAGCCCTAGCCTGTGATACAGAAGCAAGGACATCACTTCTTACAAAAAAATAAATAAAAATGTCCACTACGCATTTATACAGTGTGCTTAACACAGGTTAGTGGGCTTGACAAACCACCTGTAGAAACACTCTTCTTACCTCTCTTACTCTAGCACTTAATTGGCTAAGAACTAACAGTTCCTTTGTACAATTAGCACTTTCTGTGTGTATTCTTTTAAAATTACTGAATTTGGACAAAAAGCGTCTGCCAAATGACTAAATGTAAATGTAAATCTATCACATCAAGACTAAATTCACACACAAAAATTCCAAAATTTCAACACATTTTTTGCTGTTCGTGTTTGTGTTTGAACATTTGTTTGTACCTTAGGTCCCCACCAGGTCACTCCCATATGCAGGGCATAATCACAGCAGGCTTTGGCATCAGCGTGAGAGCGGGCTTTTTCATAGGCATCCAGCAATGACTCGTTCTTCTCTGGTAGCACGTGACCAATCACCATAGTAGTGCCTCCAGCCAGAGCCGCCTGGAAATAAACACACAAACAACAGACTGACTGCTGCGGGATCCATACAGCATCCATACCAATTACTCGGTTTAATGGCTTGACGACATTTTCACAAAAGCTTGTATGAAATGAAATGTTACATAACGGTACTCTGTAAGCATCAATCAAGGTTAAATTAAACCTGTATTCAAGCTGAATTTAAATATGTTCTGAGAGGGTAGTAAGCCTGAATAATTGCCTTATAGGTATTTATATAATGTTCTTTTTTGAAGGTATAATTCACCTAAAATGAACATTTCCTGTCATTTTACTCTGCCTCAGGCCATCAAAGATGTATGTGACTTGTTTTTATTCAATAGAACAGTAAAGAACATTTTAGCTGCAACTGTATCTATACTGAGCGACATGGTGGCTCAGTGGTCAGCACTGTCGCCTCACAGCAAGAAGGTTGGTGGTTTAAGTCCCGATTGGGCCAGCCTGGAATTCTGTGTGGAGTTTGCATGTTCTCCCTGCGCTGGTGTGGGTTTCCTCCAAGTGCTCCGGTTTCCCTCACAGTCCAAACACACGCATTATAGGTGAATTGGATTAACTGAATTGGTTGTAGTGTATGTGTGTGTGTGAATGCAAGAGTGTATGGGTGTTTCCCTGAGCTGGGTTGCAGCTTATTTTATAATATATAGTTGGTGGTTCATTCCACTGTGGCGACCCCGGATAAATAAGGGACTTATCTAAAGAAAAAAGAATGAAATGTATAGATATAATGGACTTTAACACAAATATATTTCAAAACAAACCATTATTTCTTCCAGCGGTGATGCACGCTAGGTGCAACAAACTGAGCATTATTTACAACTTTGTTACCTGTTATTCCTGGGCAAAAATTTCTTAGTAAGTACACTGAAGTACACTATGAGCATTTCAAGAGTTCCCACTTAGATATGCTTGGCACTTATAGCAGGTTTGGCATGCTGTCCCGGGAGAGAACCCTGAGCTCGGAGATATTTGAGCCCAGGGCTCCCGCCCGGTCTAGAAGCATATCAGGAGAACCGAGATCAGGTAGGTCTCGATCGCTCCCCCTTTAGAAGGGGAGAAAAAGGAGGAGATGGGGTGGAAGGGGGGATTCTTCCAAAATGAAGATAGTGCAATGGGGAGAAAGTGATCCATTTATACTAAGCTAGGATCATTCTGATTGGATTATTACTGATTACGGATGAGTGGCCAGCGGTGCACAATCATATCACGTGCTCCTCTCGAAATTAGTTTATGAAACTTCACCTCGTCGCATGACATTCTTGGTTCTGACATCACACGAGCTGATGCACTTGAGTTTGTTTACAGCAGAGCGAGAGAGAGGAAACACCTGCAAATATGTTGACTGTTCAATTTGTTGCACTGTAAAATCAGTCATGCATCGTCATGAGCTACTGGTAGTAATTATGATATGATTGAATTAGGGATGGGTAATATGGCTTTTTTTTTTAAATCCCCTATTTTATTACAAAAAAAATTGATGATGCCTTATGACTTTAAATCAATTTTGCCTCCACTACTAAAAATGTCCCTTTTATGATAAGATTTTCTTGGAAATTTTCCCTTAGGGTTAAACTGCGATCAGAAACAAGCCAAAAAAGAAAAGATGACAGGTAACATAACACAAGTGTTAACGTATTGCAATGGGCCACTGATAAACTTTCGGTGAAAGGTTGATGCAACTATTAGATTTTATATGGTTCCTTTAACAGTAGGGGTGTCAAAATTAATTGTTTTCTTAGATGCACAACGATGTAGATGTGGACAATTTGGTGTTGCTTCATCTATAAATCATCACCTGTTATTACGTACTGACATCATTTATCTCATAAGCGATATGTTGCGGTAGAGTACTATTCAAATAGGGCGAGGGCGAGTAATTAAACGCTCCAACTACGTAAAGAGCAGACATCTGTGCACAATTCACTGCATGCGAGTTTACTGGACAGTCTTTCACTGACACTGAAGTACAGCAGTACAGTACCAGGAGACACTATTTCACTGCTAGGAAGAAAATGAAAGCTCTCTCTTTCTCTCTCTCACTTTAAACCTATGAACTGCTGACATGTTTGTAAGGTAACTTTTCCTCTCCTCTTTGGCTTAATTGTGGATCCTGACACGAGTGTGTCTGTAAAGTGAGTTTTCTCCACGGCATCTATCACAAATACTGTTATATCAGTTTAATTAAACTATAGTCCATTAAATAGACATCATCATTCCTTTAGTTGTTTAAGTGTAAAATGAGTTGAAAGCTAGCAGCAGTTTTTAAACACATTTTGCAGCAGTGTGTTGTTTGTTCATTGTCCGACGCTGAAAAACCAAACCAATTTCATAAAACAGATGACACGGTGCCTTTCTTAGGAACGAGTTCTTCCCTGCCCACTGCCATGTTGTTTGTGTATTTTGATGGCAATGCACGGTGAACTATGGGGCCCAGAGGAGCATCAGCAGATGTTATAGTTAAAATTGATGTAAACTATACACTCAAGTTATTCATAAAAAACTATTTTATTTTGAATATGTTTTATAATCTCACAGTGATGCCACGATGGAATCTTGAATTGCCTTTAGTAAACAGGAAGTTTTGGATGAATTATCCCTTTACGGCAGTTCAAGGGTCATGACTCCATTTAGGGTCACCAAAGATTTATGGGGGGTAACTATTGACCTTATTCTTCATGTACGAGCGAACGCAGCCATTTGAATCCTTTTGGCTTAAGACTTCCGGTTTCATTCCCTTCCATTCATTTTTAAATGTTAAAAACAGCTTGTTGTGCTGCTTGATGTCGCAAACTGATATTTTCTTATAATAATATTCTGCTTTGTTTCTACAGTCATAAACACACTTGTTTGTAGAGCAAGTAGTTTAACCATTTTCTGCCGTTTATTATTCATAGTCATATCTACCATAGGCAACTGAATCAGAAGTTCTAAAACAATTGCAAAAACAAGCGCACTTCCATATTAATGAATAAGGTCAATAGTTTGAGGGTTAGAACAAAAAAAAAATATATATATATATATACATATACTAATTTGAAGATAAAACTAATTATTGAACATTTATTTAACCATTTTATTAATCATTAAAGTGTGTTTTATTTGAGTCCTGCATCCCAATTCGTCTACTTGCACTACATCCTTTAAGTATGCACTTTTTTGTGAAAAAAAATTATATAATTTACATTTTATATTTAATTTTCTACCGTACGAAAGAAGCAGCAGCAGGTTAATCTGCCACTTCACAGGTCTTTTAATGAGAACAAATCTCCTTAAAATTTAATGATCAAACACATTCCCATTGTTTTTGCAGATTTAATATAACACAAAAACGTTATTCATTAGGTTAGACTTTTTAACGTATGAATCTGCACTTCAAAACAGCGATAGTAAGACTGACCTTTTATGCACTATTGCAAGTTTAAACAAAAATAAACAGTGCATTCAATGCAAACAAATAATAATATGAACATAGAACATCTTAGGAAATCAGGTTTTGTAATTTAACCAAGCAATTTTTAATAGCATTTAAAATCTAGCCATCATTGTTCATTTTAATACTATGTTAATCTTTGCTCGTTTGTTGCGATTTCTTTCGATCTTCTGTCTGTGTTTGCCTTCTATTGTTTTTTTAAGGCCTTCGGTTGCTAGGGTGTTGATAGGATGTTCTGGAAGTTGCTTGTAGGGGTTAAACATTTTGCAGTTGATCAGAATGGAACACATCTATGGTTAACCACACTTGTGATCTACAAATTAATCGTGCATTTCTCTAAACTTGGGAATTATTTGCAAAGTTTAACGATCGCAAAGTGAAAGACTGCTTCTACTTTTTTAAAATAGGCTACTAAGTTTGTTTGCTAATGAGTTGCAGCATACAGAGAAGGTCATGTATTCACGTAAATGGGGCATGTTAATCAGTCTAGCGGAGAATTTTAAAAACAACTTGAAAAGCCCCCACATCATTCAAGCTGCATATACAGTATGAAAGCATTTTGCCAATAACGTGAATCTGTGACTGTTGCATAAAAATAAAGTAGTTCTGATATGTATATATACTGTATTAATGTAATTTTACTGTAAATAAAATATTATATATTGATCTTTTTTATTAATCTAGATGAATCTGTAATGTTAAAATAAAAAGTAAGACATTATTTGACTCTCCTTTGGAAATTTTAAGTTCTTTTTTACCATTAGAAGATACGATAAAGAGAATGATAAAATAAAGCATAGGATGTGGCTGATGTTTTTTCAAGTGCAATATTCATGAAAATGATCTCAATGCCTTTGGGTAATGTGGTGTTTGTTAGGGACTTTCTATGTTTTTTAATGAGTTCCTGCTGTAAGAAATTCATAGTAAGCAAATATCCCAGATTACTAGATTTTTACAGTTATTGTTCTGTTGGTTTTTGGGACACTGATTGTTGGTAGGGAGTTGCGAAACGATTTGAAAGTACTGAGATGAAGGCTGAGATGTTCAGTTCAATCCTAGGACTTTGCTCCAGCTTTTAGATGATTGCATGGCAAGGCTCAATTTACAGAGAGTCTACAGAGCTTTTCATATGTTTTAAATACATGCTGTAGCAAATGCAGTGTGGTTTATCCAATATTAATTACAATATTAATTAACATCCCGGCATACAAATCTAAGCTTAAAACTTAAAACACTCTATTAAAAAAAGACTCCTCTAGAGTTGAATTTTACCATTGAGTTGAGTTTTATGCGCTACACTAGTTCGCAAAATGGCTAGTAATGTTAATGTAATCCCAGACATCCCAAGTCTCCTGGAAGTTTTGGGAGTCTCCCGCAAATACATAAGAGACTCCCGGATGCCCGCAAGCGAATGATAAATCGCGCGTCTCCCCCCCGGTCCTTAAATACGTCGCACATCCTTCTCCACAACATCCCTCCCAGCTCTTTAGGTACGTTGGGTACAACTCATCGTCTCTGCTGCTCAGGTACATCCACGCACACACCTTCACCGCTCTTCAGATACATTGCGCACCATCACTGTCACCAAGAGAGTGGGAAAAAAATGACATCTGCTAAGAGAGTAAGCTATTTTAGCGGTAATATTTGAGCATATCAACTCATTTACACTGACATCACGGAATCAGTACCAGGAACTGGAACAGCATTCAGACAGGCAATTCCTACAGATTTGAACAGGGCAAAACAAATATCAGAGACAATCGGTACATTTATAGCTGTGGAAATGTGAGATCTTAATCGTGAAAATGTCGGGTTTTAAGAAAATGTTAAATGTAGTAGAGCCCTGTTACATTAGTCCTTCATAAGCCCATTTGAGTCAGATAATTCCTGCTTTTCAGATCCAATAAAATGGCAGGTGACAGTCAAATCAAGCAGATCTGTGCTGTCTGAAGAAAAGGTGGACAATCATCTTTCTGAAAATTGGAAAAAACTTAAAAACTGATTGAACTGAGTTCCATATAAAAACTAAATTGTTCTTTTCTTTTTATTTGTTTAACTACTACAATATTATATTAGCTTTTTACAAGCAGCTTTTTGGTTTTGAGTATAAAGAAGGATTTGTTTTATTTGCTGCTAAACAGAAACCCCTGAAGTATAGCTCTAGTAAGTAAAAGAAAAAAACAAGATCATACTTTTATGATGTTGGTTTTATTACATTAAGTGAAGTTTATGTATAAACAAATTTCGAGAGGATCACGTGCTTATGATTGCAAGCGGCTGGATCCGCATTATCCAATTCACTACGCTCCAATCAGATGACTCCTAAACTACTATAAATACCCTGGGTTTCATTCCACTGCTATCTTCATTTTGAAGAGTCCCCCTTCCACCCCTACTCCTCCTTCTTAGATGGGTGACACGGTGGCCCAGTGCGTAGCACTGTTGCCTCACAGCAAGAATGTCTCTGGTTCCAGGCTTTACCAAACCAGCAGACATTTCTGTGTGGAGTTTGCACTTCTCCCCGTGCTCACGTGGGTTTCCCCCGGGTTCCCCGGTTTCCTCCCACCGCCTAAAAACATGCAATTAAGTTAATTGAATAATCCAAATTGGCACCATAGATAAGCTTCTAGTACGTAGTTATCTTCAAGAGCAATGACTTACTGTTCATTGGTTACTACAGCAGGGGAGTTGTCGAGATCTACCTGAGCTCAAACTCCCCTCCCGCCTTGCAACGGGAGGGAGCCCTGGGCTCGAGGATCTCATGAGCTCAGGGCTCTCTCCCGGGACAGCATGCCAAACAAGCTTTTATAATTAATCATTAGCTAAGAGTGAACTCTTGAAAAAAAATTAAATCAGAAAAATTCTCTGCCTTTTTTTTTTTGCTGTATTGAAAACATACCAAACCGTGACACCACTGTGTCGTGTCGAACCGCACCGTGACTTTTGTGAACCGTTACACCCCTAATATATAATCATATATGTGAATATGTGTGTGTGTATGTGTGTGTGCACATTCTCATTAGCCGCAGCTGTAACACTAATCAATCTCTCTTGACGCAAGTCCCTCCCACTTGATCTAGTGGTGTGAATCTAGTGTGGCCTGAAATGTGTAGGTCTGCTGCTGCATATTACTGACTTGCACAATAAGTGTGTGTAATACCATTGCGCCTGCTGGAGCCATGGTGCGGCAGCGAAGTTACCTAATTACTACGCCACATTCCTGACATTCTATCCTACCCGTCAGATTATCATTCCAACCCTATATGAATGGTTCTATGATCGTGGTTAGGGATTTACGGTGGGTTAGTTCGATTAATACAACCTCATATCCCACCACTCCACATCAAAATTTACATTAGTGGCACAATCTGATAGGTAGCATATTTCGTCATCCAAATGTGCAGTTACTTTTTGAATAGGAGGGTTGGACAAATCGACAGAACAACGAAATAAGAGAAAGTTCCTAGTCATATCGCCTAGAAAATAGCAACTTTCATTTTAAATTCATTTTCGTCAGTCTTAGTACACAATGTACTGTAACTACAAAATAGTCAAGCTTTCAATAGGAAAATGATCAAAACTCTGGTCATTTTGAAGCGAGATGCTAACGGTCTAATTTGATTCCATGATTTATGCTAAGCTAAAAGTGCTCCTGCCAGACTCGGAAATCGGCTGAATGGATTAAAAAATTTAAATTCAACAGTTTAACTTTAGGGGAGTTGTAAAATGAGCCTATTTTAAAACGGGGGAGTGTTCTTTTAATATCTAACAATACACAATTAACCTTCTTTATTACGAGCAAACCTTTTTAAATAGCAATTCAACCACAAAAATATTTCCTATTAAAAAAAAACAACCCTCAGCTGATACAAGCCATGCAGCCAGATCCAATGAAGGGGTTTGTATTTGTGCACCATTGTCTTCTAGCACAATGGCACAAGTGAAAGGCTTTTGCAGCAGTCTTTGCAGCAATGCTCCTGTATCTATGGAAACAGAATCTGATCTCCATTTGTCTCTGTGCCTGGTGAGTCTCATGGCGGTGGCGTGGAGGAGGGAGAGAGAGAGAATGCCACTTGTGTTGCCAAGGCTAACAATAACAACGCCGACAACAACTCTTTATTTGTCATTTCAATGCCTGTAGCGGTCGCAGAATAAGAGTGTGCATGTATTTGTGATGGTGAATCGTGCCCTGCGGTTGATGGGGCCAGACAGAGAGTGTGAGTCTGCTAAGTGACCCATGGGATTTATTTAGGCAGGGCAGCTGAAGCGTAAGCATCTCGGCTTTTGAAGTATTTATAAAACATGAACAAATGAATCTGACAATAAATGGATGTTACATCACTCCTCCTTTTGGTTAAGCATTATATAAAGCTCTTTCATTTTATGCAGTCATTTTTCTCAAATAAGTCATATTGCATCAAATACAGTCAATATTGAATAACAATAATTGTAGTGGAAATTAGGGCTGCAGGATATTGGAAAAATCTAACATTGCGATTTTTTTTATTCTGTGATATACATTGCGATATGCATACAATTTCACTAAATGAGTTGATTAACTATTTGAAAGAATTTATCATTTTAGATTGATTTGGATGATTCTGTAAGGGAATACATATGCATAAAATGTAAGAAACAATTTACATGCGTAAATAAATTCAATAAAAAAAAGATACCAAATAAAACAAACAGCGTTTGATTGCTTTTTCGATGAGTCGAACTGTATTCAGGTGTACAGTAATTGAATAATGAAATGTAAAATAATACTGCATAATCTTCGTTTTACTAACAATTCAATCGTTATTAATTTGTCAAAGTTATAAATTGTACAATTTCTAAGGCCTGAATGCTTTTAACACCCTCACACATGCCTAAAAAAAAAAAAGATCAATTATAATCCAGACTCTGACCGGGGGGGCTAAGTCGGAGCACTCACTCGGGCTCTGCGCTGGTGAGAAAAATTCCAAATTGAACCAAAAACAAACTATTACAATTGGCTTAACATTGGCAATCAAAATTCGGGACATTGCAAACTGCAGAACCTGGAAAATTAAAAAAAAATAAATAAAAATACAAAAAACAGCCTCAACATTGCATATGTTTGCGATGTGACTACTGCAATTTGCGAATGATCACATTGCGATATTGATGCTTAAATGCGATATTGATGCTTAAAAATTTGTGTAGCCCTAATAGTAATTCTAACAATTTCAAACAAAGAGTAGACTTTATATTAGGCTCTAAGCAGTACAATCATACTAGTTTGGAGAAGCACTTATTGAGTTGTTGTGAAATTAAAGGCCCCTGACAGATGGTGGGGGCCACAAAAGGTGTGGGGTGACAGAAGACTAAAAATCTATCTTTTTGCTTCGACTTACTCGTTAAATGTGTCAACTAGAAGCACGTTAATCAATCTTAAAAGTGGCAAAGCTAATGTTGGACGCCTTCTTAACAGCCTGTCTCTGTAATATTATAGTGAACTAATGTATAAAAAATATATAATCCCAAATGTATGGTGTCCTACTATAACCATAACATACTGTTACCATGACTTAAAAATTAATTTCAGCCATAATTAGTTTCTTTCCTCTTTAGACACGATCTAACTAATTAAAAATGAGGGAACAAGTGAATAAAACATGACATGAATAAATCTATTATCTAAAATGTTTAAAAAAGAAGACAGAAAACAAATTATTTCAGGTCTTCAGAAAGACTTTAGTGAAAAAATTGCTGCTTCGGTGCAAGATTGGATCAATTCGCAAGTAAAAATGAATACATATTTTCAACATGTACTCTATGGAATGTGTACATGTAATATTGAGACTACACAAACGGTGAAATAAATAATTATAATACTTCTGATGTTTGACATTGTGGGAATCCAAATATATTCTTAACCAAAGCCTTATATATTCAATCTTATAACTATAATGTGACTTATTTTTAAATCAAACAAGATATTAGATGTAGATATAAGAATAAGATATAAAACGAATCCAGGGGCTTGATTTTAACCATGGAAAAGTAGATGGGATTAAAATATGAGGCCTTGATTATAAAAAGGGGTTTGGATAACATGTTCTGTAACATAATTCCCAATAAGACGCAATTGCTTGGTAGTATCATATAGTAATAAGTAATTATTTACAGAAGACACCTGCTAAAATTTCAGTGTTACAACAGTTTAAATAGCAAAAGAATCTTGCATATTCAGAACAAAAGAAATCTGATGACATATTAAAGGACTTGATTAACATAAGTTATTTGAAGCATTAACACAGACACTTTACATTTAATATGCTTTGATGTGAATATAAAATCGATGGTTGGGGTTAAGATTTAGCCTAATAAAACCCTGGGAGTAAGAGTATGAAAATTAAATCATTTTTGTAAATGACCCCCATACCTTTGTGCCGCTGTAGAAGTCGTCTGCTGTAGTGCCGTTCATGAAGCTCTCGTTTAGGTGAACACTGGTGTCTATGCCACCCGGAAGCACCAGCTTTCCTGTGGCATCTATAACCTTGGCCCCACCTGGGATCATCAGCTCTTTGCCCACCTGCTGGATGATGCCATTCTCGATGTACACATCCGCTTCTTGTGTGAAGTCATCGTTCACCACTTTACCTCCCTTTATGAGGATGCGCACTGTTGCTGAGCTGGAAGACATGGTTCAACCTAAAAGAGTCAAAAGACAGAGTGATGATGCGTATTATAAATCCTATGATTACGGGTTCATTTTAAGCATTTTCCATTCATTTGTATATAAATTGAAATTATATACAAATATATGATTTAGAGTAAACTGAATCAGCAAACATTTCAGTTTTCATGTAAAAGGCATGTTTTATTTGAAAA
The DNA here is from genome assembly GCF_052040795.2 of Danio rerio. NCBI lineage: Eukaryota > Metazoa > Chordata > Actinopteri > Cypriniformes > Danionidae > Danio > Danio rerio. Next base: position 38,594,242 of record NC_141037.1, read on the forward strand.
TAATAATAAAATAACTTAAATTAAATTATTATTTCGTGGTCAAAATTAAAAATTGACCAGCATATCTTGCAAGGAAAACTAAAGTTTTAACAAAACACCAGTAAATGAAATATTTTCTATTAGGGCTGCACGATATTGAAAAAAGTTGATATTGTGATATTTTATAATTCTGCAACATATATTGCGATATGAAAACAATAGTTTGAATTTCTCCATTTGCTCCATTGTCTGGGTAGTCTAACAGTATTCAGGTTCAGAAATTGAATAATCACAATGCAAAAAATGCTTTTCAAAATATCAAAATTCTTAAATCAAGAAGCATAAAAATATTGTTTCAAGAGTTTACACTTAGCTGATGATTGATTATAAGGCTTGTTTGGCATGCTGTCCGGGGAGAGAGCCCTAAGCTCAAAAGATTCTAGAGCCTGGGGCTCCCTCCCGTTTGCAAGGTGAGAGGGGAGTTTGAGCTTAGGTAGATCTCGAGAACTCTCTGTGCAGACACCTTTTTATCTTTTCATCAGTTTTTAGCGAGGTAAGAGGGGTTATTCATGAGTTAGAATTGTTTTGTTATCTTTCTTTAGTTTGGCTTCACTATCATCCACTTGCTCGAGTTTAACTAATTTTTGTTTGATACTTTGTTTGAATTTGTTACTTTATTATATTATTTTTATAAATGTAAATAATTCTCTTTTTTTGTATATATTTGGGAATTATTCTGGTTTTACTTTTGTACATTAAATCACTTTTGTTAGCAGTTCTGTTGCTTACACCCTCACATTGTGAAATTAACACACTTTTTAAATGTTTTTCCTTATAAGAAGGTTTCGTGAAACAGTTAAGACAGATAAGCGTGCGCTTTGTCTACGACAAGAATTCCATTCCTGTACTCCACTGGAAAACCAAAATGTTTCTACACAGAGGAATTAAACGTGTCTGAGGGATCTGCAATCTCAGTACTATGTGAAGCAGCCATCCTGCGTACAGTAGTAACGAGTGTGATACTCACTCAAGTCACATGACATGACATGCACTAAAATACTAACTTTAGAATATAACATTTAAAACAAAACCTCATCATTACTAAAACTATTTAATCAAATGTGATAATAAAGATGTGTTTAAACTGGTTTAATTAGTTAGAGACAAGTGATGTCAACCTCAACAATGGGCAGCAGGAGGCATGAGAGACGCTACGAGAGTTTTGCAATACGTATCGTGGTTGGTGTATCGCGATATTTTGGTTCGGTTTTAATATCGTTACACCCCTAATGTCTATGGTGCCGGATTAGTCAATTAACCTAAGTTGCATGTTTTTAGACGGTGGGAGGAACCAGGGAACTGGGGGAAACCCACGTGAGCACAGGGAGAATGTGTAAACTCTGCACAGAAACGTCGGCTGGCTTGGTAAGGACTAGAACCAGTGACGTTCTTGCTGTGAGGCAACAGTGCTAACCACTGGGCCACTTTGCCACCCATCTAGGAAAGAAGGAGGAGTAGAGGTGGAAGGGGGGATTCTTCAAAATGAAATATGGAACTTAGGGTATTCATAGTGGCTTAGGAATGGTCTGATTGGTGAATCATAAATTGAATAACGCGGGACCAGTCATCATTTCGAAATTAGTTCAAAAACAAACTTCATTTTGTTTTCAGAAATAATAAGTAAACATTAAGTAATTTTTCCTTGAAACAAGCAAAACATTGTCAAAAGGAAAAGTAAAATAATATTGTTTTCAGTTTGAAATTTAGATACAGCGGAGAAAATAAGTAATGCACATGTCATGTTTTTTTTGCCGCGAATAATATTTGAATCGATGTTGATCCTGCTCGGATACCGCTTGTTAAGTATTAAAAATACATAAATATGTGTGCGCATATGAACGCACACAAGGACAAAAACGAAACTTAAAAGGTAAAATAAAAATAATCTAAAATCATTCTAGGTCAATTAAAAACATGGATGTTGACTAATTATCATCGCAGCAGCTATGTACACATGTACCGAAACCTATATCCTATATAACTGATATGTACTTGACTGAACCGTAGCAGAACACAGATCACATAATTTTAATGCCACTTAAATACCTGAGCTGTTGATTGAAATCCAAGTCAATCTAAACCTATACTACAATACTGTAGACATGCAGCCTACTTAAACATGCATTTTTTGCTCCACCTAGCTTGTCCACAAGTAGCCATAGCTTAAGCGGGCTGATGCTTGTTTCTCAGTCGGACTGAACAACAACAGCACTACTGAAGATAGCAATAACCAGAGGTGCAATGCCGATGAGTTCATGTGTGAAGAGAAAATTGAATATCAGCTACTACTGTTTAAGCTTAAAGACAACTTTTAGATCATTACTTTGGAATAAAAAATGCAGACACAGCAAGTTACTGGATGAAAGGCTAAGCATGACATCAGGCTTGTGTGTAAATGTTTTGTCAAAATTATTTTTACTAAAAATATCTGTGTATAATGATCCCATGATAGGTCAAGACATGCAGTGAGACCGGAGAGGTGTCATTTTTTGGCAATACAGTTATCCATTTGCGAAGTAATTTGTAAAACTTGACATAAAAACAGCCAAAACCAAAAATAGAGATTTACATTTTTTGTTTGTTTGCTTGTTTTTCTTTTTCTTTTTTTCAATTCTTTGATGTCATCCAAGTTTTGTGACTTTTTTTTTCCAACATCAATTTACTGGTACCGTTTAGGCACCAGTACGCTTTTAAAAGCATTAGTTTGGATACAATACCCAACCCTACTCATAATTAATGCTTTTGTTCTGTAAGTATACTCCAATGATTAAAAATGACAGTACAGACATTTATAATGTAGATACATTTAACCTAAAATAAATGCTTTTCTTTCAAGCTCTATTCTTAAAAGAACTTTGTGACCAAATGATTCATTGTATCCACAAAAGCACTAAGCAGCAGATGTTTTCAAAATTGATGTTAACAACAACTGACGACAGACTATTGAATTATTAATTTATTATTATATAATGTCTTACATATGAAGCCAAAACCTGCTTGGAACTACCATTGCTGTGCATTTCATGCCAGTCAAAATCAAACATTTTGCAGTATATCAGCCCAGTAGTATTTAACAATAATAAATGTTTAATTAGCAAATTAGCAACACAACAGCAGCAGCATATTGAAATAATTTCTGAAGTACAACGTGATAGTAAAAACTAGAGCAAAGATGTCCAAACTAGGGGCCGTAGGGCAAAGTTGGCCCGTGGTAAGCTTTGATTTGGCCCACCATCTCAGAATGGGGATCATTGGGAAGAATCCCTTTAACAGAGATTGTCATTTTGAATTGAATGTAACTTTTTGGTCTGTTTAATAGATTTATAGCAAACTGAAATTAAGCGTTTCAATTAAATGTTGTAAATGAATCAGATTTTTAATAATGTAAGCACTGTCTCTCCACAAATACAGGACAATGCACTGGGCATGAGACAATAGTGTTTTCAAGGTAAACCGTGGTTTGGAAATATGTAAGATTTTTTATTTACTTTTTTTTTTAGGTAACAGTATCTCCAGCAGAAAAGATATCAAAAGATGCTATTTTTAATAGTAAAGAAATCTGTGTTTCAGAAAGAAATGAAGACAGCTGAAGTCAATGATTCTTTTGAATTTTATTTAGCCTGACATGTTTACTGTTCCAAAATATTTTAAATGTTTCTCAAAATAAAACATACTGTATTGTGTTCAAAGGTGGAAAAGTTGATGTTTTTTTACCCAAACATTTAAAAGAATATATTTTAGAGCAGTAATCACAATACCGTCAAACCATGATATTTTTATCCAAGGTTATCATACAGAATGGGACAGTAAGAATCTTATACCCACCTATGTCTACAATGCACATAATATAGTGAGCAAATCAACTTGGCATTGAACTCCATTGTGTAATAAGTGGGATCGTTTTTTTTTACTGTAATAAAATCATATATATATACAGTTGAAGTCAGAATTATTAGCCCCCCTGAATTATTAGACTCCCTGTTTATTTTTTCCCCATTTTCTGTTTAACGGAGAGCAGATTTGTTTCAACACATTTCTAGACATAATAGTTTTAATAACTCATTTCTTATAACTGATTTATTTTATCTTTTCCATGATGACAGTAAATAATATTTGACTAGATATTTTTCAAGACAATTAAATACAGCTTAAAGAGACATTTAAAGGCTTAACTAGGTTAATTAGGTTAACTAGGCAGGTTAGGGTAATTAGGCAAGTTATTGTATAACGATGGTTTGTTCTGTAGACAGTCAGGAAAAAAATTAGCTTAAAAGGGCTAATAATAATTTTGTCCTTAAAATGGTTTAAAAAATTAAAAAATGGTTTTATTCTAGCCGAAATAAAACAAAAAAGACTTTCTCCAGAAGAAAAAAAATATTATCAAACATACTGTGAAAATGTCCTTGCTCTGTTAAACATCATTTGGGAAATATTTAAAAAAGAAAAAATAATTCTAGGGGGGCTAATAATTCTAACTTCAACTGTATATTATCTTTTAAACGATCATTAATATTAATATCAGGAAAATAAATTAGGAAATTACCCATTGCCAAATTTAATGTAATACAGTTTGATATATTTATTTTCGGCTCGCAGCTCTCAATCAACTTTGGTTTTTAGCCCTTCATAAAAAAAGGTTTCAGTACTCCACCACCCCACTATTTATTGGTTGTTGGAAATTCAACGTTTCCATCGCAACAGTTATTTTACATTTAAATAACATTTCACAGTATTGTGGTTTTCACTATATTTTCTTGTCAAATAAATGTTGATCTTGGTAAATAAACAAACAAACAAACAAACAAACAAATTAATAAATAAATGAATGAATGAATGAATGAATGAATGAATGAATGAATAAATAAATAAATAAATAAATAAATAAATAATTTTTAATGATTCATTCATTCATTCATTTTCTTGTCAGCTTAGTCCCTTTATTAATCTGGGGGTCACCACAGCGGAATGAACCACCAACTTATCCAGCATATGTTTTACGCAACGGATGCCCTTCCAGCTGCAATCCATCTCTGGGAATCATCCATACACACTCATTCACACTCATACTCTATGTACAATTTAAACTACCAAATTCACCTGTACTGCATGTCTTTGGACTGTAGGGGAAAACGGAGCACCAGGATAAAACCCACGCGAACGCAGGGAGAACATGCAAACTCCACACAGAAGCACCAACTGACCCAGCCGAGGCTCGAACCAGCAACCTTCTTGCTGTGAGGCAACATCACTACCTATTGCACCACTCCGTCGCCCCGATTTTTTTAATAATTTTTTTTAAACCAACCCTAAACCTTTTTCCTTATATTTTAAGTCAATAAAGAAAACTAAAAACTTGACTTAATATTTTGACTTGATATTTCCATGTTTTTTAAAACTAATTACCATGAAAACTATGAACGCAGATTAACAATAATATCATGCACCCCATACTTTCAGAATGTATTTCAGAATTTTCCCACATTCGGCTATGGAATCCAACCGTATCCTTACTTGACATCCAAACAGGATCAATCATTCATACTGTATCACAGCTCAAATGTTCCACAACATTAGTTTAAAGTGGTTACAATCCATTCCACCATTCCAGAGCCTCACTTAAGTGGTAAGCTTACACCAACATGTGTGATTATCACCAGCTTGGCATAAGTAGTCACATTATCGACTTCAGCTCTTATCATGATAATCACATGTATATGTTAATTATTCATGACACATTTTGAGAAATGTTGAAGCAACACAGCCACAACACACAGAGCGAGTGTACTGTAAAACAAGTTAAATGAGCAGAAAGGAATTCTGACCCAGATTTTCCAGCGTTGAAAATGCGCAGGGATGTGAAATTGCTAGCAGGAAATATATGTAGGCTAGCAGCTGTTGCTACACATTCCCTGCAGCACTGCACTTCCTTATGATCTAATCCCAAGTGAAAGCGTGCATGCGAGTCTATGCTGCAAAGAGTGAGTCGGGGGCAGGTGGGTGCGGCATATTCACAGTATGGCGCTGCCCAGGGTTCCCCCACCCTCTGATTTGAGCCCCTGATGGTGAATTGTGTGTGTCTGTGCATGCAAGGAGGGGCTACTATGGAGCAGGAGAATATAAGGGTGTGTCCTTAGACATCCTACTATAAAAAGAAACAGTACGGTGCATGAGCTTCATCTGTCCTGTCCTCACAACACAGCCCGAAGAAAAATGATTGGAGCATTTGTTCCTTGCCATGACTCATGAAGGCCTTCCTCTGGAATGACCCACTTTTGAACCATGCCATATTCCACGAGATCCAGATGGCACTCATCTGGGTAGTGTAACTTAATGTAGATGGAAACTTGTAATCTTTCTTGTTGAAGCTACTCCCATTCAATCAAATGGTCCAGATAGGGCAATCTGAATCATTGCATAAGAGACAAAAAATGTGCAATAAATTATATATATATATATATATATATATATATATATATATATATATATATATATATATATATGGGGTTTTGATAAATATTACATATGGCATTGATAATAATTAAAAAAAAAACATATGAATTACTTTTGTTTTTAATACATTGCATATTTTTTTTTCATTCCTGCCATTGCAATATGAAAATCACTAGAAATTACGTTATTGATGTATGTCTCAGAGGATCATGCAACCATGTGAATGTAAACATGCGGTATTGTGAACGTGCACTTGCACATCTATGCAATGCACTGCATCAGTAATATCTTCAGCTATGTAGAACGCATTCATTAAAAGGCTGAAGATGAAGAAGATGATGAAGATGGTGGTGATGATGTAGACTCATCCTATTTGGACCATATCGAGGGTGTCACACAAAGGGGCGACCAAGCCCTTGCGCTACACAACACACTCAACATGTCTCAAGACACCACGAAATGGCAACAATCGTTAATTTAGCAGGTTGTTCAATAACAATACAACGACTTCATAAGGGAAATATCAGATGTCGAGTGCGCGCTCGCGTTTAATCGTGTTTATTGCCTGATGGGTCGCGCTGTTTATGGACATACGACGTCCACTAGATTATTAAACATCATTTAATCGATGTTGAAACAATATACAGCTTCCATTATGAAAGATATAAGGTAAAACACGAGTCACTTGACTGAGAGATTCTTTCCATACTACAAAATTTACGTTTCACGATCCCGAGACGAGCAATGTGTGCCTGCGCTAGTCAGTGAGGAGTTTCTTACAACAGCTGACAAATGAATGTTAAAAAAGCGAGGCATAGTGCACTTACTTCCTTTGTGATATCCTTTAAAAGAGGTTTTCCTTCACTTTGAGCGCTCTTGAACAATAAAAGCCTGTTAGACCGGCAGGCAGATGCTTCGGTTGGTCCAGCCCGGTAAACCTCACGCTTGCAGCAGCATCCAGACTGTGAGAGCCGGGCGTTGACCAATCACTGATGAGATACACGGCGATGGCCTCAGCAGCAGCCAATGGCGTTGCAGTATGCGCGTGTCTTGTCGTCAGCGGTACGTACCATTTATGCAGTTTCACAGGGGATTGAACTGGATCATTAAGTCGATGTGGCAACTGTGAAGAATATATGTTCTTTCTTTATAGCTTGCCTACTTTTATTTAATGAAAATTAATGCATTTTATAAAATTTAAATGAAAAATAAATAAATAAAATTTATAAAAAAAACTTATTGATCATTTTATATTAACTATATTATAATTATTATATTAGACAAGAAGACAATAAATAGATTAAAAGTGACAATAAAGACATGTATTCTGTTGCAAGACATAATTCTAAATACTTTGCACCCTTGGTAAGCAGAAACGACTTGGAAAATGAACAAATGTTAATGTATCCTTTTCTTTTTTTTCCCCCGCTGGTGGTGTATTTCTGAGCAAAATCCCACTCGTAACCGCGTGATATGGATTTATATTAAAACAGCTTTGAGTTGACCACTGGCACGAGCTACAGCTATTTACAGAAGTGCTGATATGGAGCCTTAATTCACAGCTTGATTTTCTTGATCTCAATTGTCAATCTGGCAACCACTGTGAGCATGAAATAGGAGGAGGAGCCAGATAACACCTTATCCAATAATTAGAATTTGGATTGTAATACCTGCTTCGACCTCTTCAATATATACAGCATCTGTAAATACTGCATAGACTCACTTCAGAGTCAGCAGTAGATTCCAAAAGTACTGTCTGAGCCACTTAGTTAAGGCTGCTGTCATCGGTGATCATCAGCGCTGAGCTTTCACTGATGCCCCTACATTTCTAAAAGTGACAAGATCATTTTTTAATAGGCAATATTATCACGAATAAACAGCTTATTAGTATACTAAACAACTACGTTCTCACCAAAATAACTCATCATCAGAAATGTCTAGTTGGAAATCTCTAGTCTACGAGGAATGGTATGGTTCTCTTGGCAATACTGATGAGATTGCATGGTAGAAAGACTTCTCATCGAATTAGATCTGACAGCAAGTATGAATTGTTATGTGAGTTTATACGTATATATGTATCACAATCAGGGGCATGTATACTAAATACCTGTAAATGAAACAAACAACTATACATTTCTCACAAAAAAACAATACATTTATTCAAGTGTTCTCCAGCACAAGTACATAAGGAGCCATTTTTTCTTCGTTCTGGGTACATAAAAGGGGGAGAGGTGGCGGATGATTGCTACATTTGCTGTATGAGCAGATTGCAAAAGAATAGAAGGCCTGAAAAATGGTTTGTATGATACAACAAAGGTCACAAATATCAATAGTGTCACTGAGATATACAGAAAACCTGTTAGGAGAGAAAACAAGAGGCTGTTACAGCCAAATATATTCATATATATATATATAAACTCAAACAAAGCAAATTAAACTGAACATAAAAAGAAGAGAGGAAATTAAATTGTAAAAAACTATGAAACAAAAGAGAATGGAGGGCTGAATACATGGCATGGAATGTAGGACTTTGAAGCAATTCTGCCTGGATATTAAGCAAGTACATGTTAACAGCAAAATTTATTACAAGTTTTTTATTTCATTTTTTCCCATTATGAGTACATGATTTCCCACAGATAAGCACCAACTACAGCAATGTCTATTCTAAAACAATATAAGAATCTTTCATCATTTGTCATTATTTTTTTCAAGTACAAATTTAAAATGCCTTTGTTAATATCTTTATACGAGAGAGTAAATAATAGTGCTTCTCCAATACTACAAGAAACAAACGAAAGAGAAAAAAAATTATCATTATCAAGACAAGTTTATTTCTTTTCCAAATAATATACTTTTTCTCAATTAGATAAAATGTTTAGCACCTTAGGAAAACACCTACAATCCCTCTCTTTAAAAGAATCAAAAAAGCAAATTGAAACACGCTTTTGTATGTAGGGCTGTGCAGTAAAGATGGGACTGTTAAAATCACTTAGAGAACTCATCCTTTCCCAGCAGGCACAAGATGTCAACATGATGTCAGATTGACGTTGTACCCAAATGAGATGACGTATTTTGTTTGGAAATGAAAATAGGGTTGAAGTCAGAACCCAATGTCAGACCGACGTCAATGTCCAACGTCCAACCTAAAAGCAACAAAATATCAACATCTAATGACGTTACAGCTTGACGTGTGGACGTTACCACAATGACGACTATCAGACGTTGGATTTTGGTTGCCATACCTGACAAATAAATGTGAGTGTCTAACGTCAATATGAATTAAGATGTTGGCTCGACATTGGATTTTGGTCACCTTCCAACACAACCTAATATCAACCAATTATCAACATCAATTGACGTCAAAATAACATTGTCCTTAGACGCTGGTTAGACGTTGGATTTTGGTCACTTTACAACGCAACCTAAAATCAACCAAATATCAACATCATTTGACATCCTTATTGAACATCAAAACAACGTTGTCTTTAGATGCTAGCTAGACATTAGATCTTGGTCACTATCCAACACAACCTAAAATCAACCAAATATCAATGTTATTTGACGTCATTATTGGACGTCAAAATATTGTTGTCCTTAGATGCTGGCTGGACAATAGATTTTGGTCACTTTCCAACACAACCTAAAATCAACCAAATATCAACGTCATTTGACATCGTTATTGAACATCAAAACAACGTTGTCCTTAGATGCTGGCTGGACATTAGATTTTGGTCACTTTCCAACACAACCTAAAATCAACCAAATATCAACATCGTTTGACGTCGTTATTGGACGTCAAAATATTGTTTTCCCTAGACGCTGGCTAGATATAAGGTTTTGGTCACTTTCCAAAACAACCCTAAATCAACCAAATATCAACGTCATTTCACGTCATTGTTGGACGTCAAAATAACGTTGTCCTTAAATGCTGGCAACCTAAATCTAACCTAATGTTAACGTCTGATGACGTTGTGTGTCTGCTGGCTTTAGTTTTATCCCACATATAAATACGAATTACAAAACACATCCGCTGCTTTATAGCTCGTCAATTAGCCTGTTGCCATTTTGTCAATTACCCCCCTCTTTTTGTTTTGATTCAATGATATATATTAGCAAAGAATTATATTTGTACATCTCATAGGTCATTAAAAAAAAAGCAACAGACAATTTCTATGTACAAAATGTACAAAAAGAAACAAATCTGGGCATGAATATAAAATTTGGAAAACATGACAAATGTTAAGGTATGTAAGCAGTGCAATGCCTTAAATAAACAAAAGAGGATTTCATTATAGAGCCTGTTTCTAATCATCAAATTCACAAATTTAGCCTATATAAGCTTGCGTGATAACTAAATTATTGACATGGTCAACATCCACCATTGGCAAACATAGTAATGTTTTCAGATCTACGCTGCTATAGGGACCAGACGCAGTAAGCGATGTCCCACTGACACCCCATACGACTACTTTTCCTACAGGGATATTGAACAAACACACTCACTTTGGGATTATATAGCGGTGAGCAGACACTATTTCGCGACGTGACTTATGATAAAGCGACTCCGTAGCACATGGAAACATGAGAGGGGAGCTATTCGAAATTCGGCCCCTTCACCACCAGCACGACAGATGGATTTTTTTCCTATCCTAGCTCATTCGTTCACATCTATTGGCACAGCCCTACTGTACACAACAAAGTATTACCTTATATAATGGTTTCACATCAATATAACATAATCAAAAACAAGAAAAAAAAGAGAACGATTCACGATAATCAAGGAAAAAAGGATTTCAACAACAACAACAAAAAAAAACTGAAATAAAGAAGTATACATATACAAAAGTGCTCGATATTGTTGGTAACGCAGCACAAAAAATTGCTTTAAAAAGGTAGAAGAACATTGTGAAGCCGCACCTTTGAAATTTTGCACCTGACTGAGAATAGCTTACGGACGGCTCAGGCGAACGCCAATTCACTTGGCCGATAGTAGACCATCGGCGTTCGTTCAGTACCCGTCGCGTATGCTAAAAGTTGTACAGTAATGATTCGAGCCTGGGCGACACTAGAAAAAAAGTAGCACCCCACAGCCTTTGATTTCAAGGTATGGATGACAAAAAACATCACCGCCCATGTGGCTGGTTTGCAGGCATACTGAAGGAAGCAGACCTCAAGGATTGAAAGGCTGAGGTGTCGTTGTTTTTTTTTTCTTTTTGAAAAGAGCACCAGAGAATATTGTACAAAAAGACTGTAAAAGATATATAAAATGAGATGTGGCAGACCTGGCTTGACCTGTAATAGTTTTTTTTTTTTTGTCATTTATTTGTTTCTTTTTCTCTTTTTCTCAAGGTTTCAGTCATTTGTTTAACCTGACAACAATACAAAACTTGACCTTCGTGATCAGTTTTTTTTTTTTTCGAGTAGTAGCACCACATGAGTTGCAATGTTTTTCACCACCTTGAAGCACCATGTTGTCACCTATTACAGTAGTACCTTTTTTTTTTACCTTCAGTTGAATATAGAAACTGTAAACAAAGAGGTATTTGTGAACTGGTGTTTTGGATTGGTTAAGACAGAGCTCTCCTGACACTGAAGAGGAAAAATAAAATTTCCTGCTCTCTCCGAGGCTCAAATGCTTGGAGGAGAGGAAATACGTGCACCGTTGTAGAATGAGATGGATCTTGCGACCCTACAGTCGATAAAACAAAAAATGTTTGGGAGAAATGCTCTTAAATTCCTCGCTTCTGCTTTGAAGTGTTACATCATCTTTCAGTGCCTTTAAAAGGAGGCCATGTCTCAAGTATAGCTTTCACACATAAACCAAATACCGGATAACACTGCTAAAAAGTCAAAGAATAATTATTTTAAAAATTAAATAGAATTAAAAAAAAAAAAAAAAAAGTCAATTATTCCAAAACAGAATGATGAAAATAGAAACCCAACATGAAATACCGTTTTAGATGTTGCAAATAACAGATAAGAGCTTGGTTTTGATGCTCTTGGTGTTAAATCATATTTCGATTTTTTCTCATCTGTGCTGAGTTTAAGTTCCGACGCAGGCGAAGTACTCTTTGAGTGGTGCAAACAAGTGACGGATGACCGGGACGCTCCACGACCTTCCCAGCAGCCTCTGCCTGGCCAGACGACTCATGTTCGACACGTCTGTGTAATGGACAGGAAAGCCGAACACCCTGAGGAATAAGAGAGACAGGTTTCAATTTAGTTCAAATGTTCAGCGCAGATTATTGGTTCCGGTTTGGTTTGATGCAACATCTGAAACAATGATGTGCCGATTTTTTTTATTTCATAAGGTTTCGTTTCATAGCATTCATTCATTCATTTTCTTGAAGGCTTAGTCCCTTTATTAATCCGGGGTCGCCACAGCAGAATGAACCGCCAACTTATCTAGACTTATCACAGTGGATGCCCTTCCAGCTGCAACCCATCTCTAGGAAACATTCACACACACACACATTCACACGCACACTCATACAATACGGACAATTTAGCCAACCCAATTCACCTGTACCGCATGTCTTTGGACTGTGGGGGAAACCGGAGCACGCGGAGGAAACCCACACGAACGCAGGGAGAACATGCAAACTCCACACAGAAACAGCAACTGAGCCGAGGCTCGAACCAGCGACCTTCTTGCTGTGAGGCGACAGCACTACCTACTGCGCCACTGCTTTGCGCCCTTTCATAGCATTGGTAATGTAAGTTATTAGAAAATATATTCAGTTTAATTAATTAATTCATTCATTTTCTTGCCGGCTTAGTCCCTTTATTAATACGGGGTCGCCACAGCAGAATGAACCACCAACTTATCCAGCAAGTTTTTACACAGCGGCTGCCCTTCCAGCCACAACCCATCTCTGGGAAACATCCACAAACACATTCACACACACACTCATACACTAAGGACAATTTAGCCTACCCAATTCACCTGTACCGCATGTCTTTGGACTGTGGGGGAAACCAGAGCACCCAGAGGAAACCTACGCAAACGCAGGGAGAACATGCAAACTCCACACAGAAACGCCAACTGAGCGGAGGTTCGAACCAGCGACCTTCTTGCTGTGAGGCAACAGCACTACCTACTGCGCCACTGCCTTGCCCTTATTCAGTTTAATAAAGTTAAGAAATCATTCAGTTGTTCAAGTGTGAAACAAGATGAAAGAGCGTTCAAACGCAAGCGCCATGAGGAGCAGCAGGCAAGCCTTAAAACTTTATTGAAAATACAATTGTAAAATAAATGTTCAAATTTAAAAATATGACCCAGAACAATGGATTGAACTGACTGGTAAAAAAAAGCGTGTTCGAAAGATTAAGCCCGGGGCTCTCTCCAGTTTCATCGGGAGAGAGGGGTGTCTGAGCTCAGGTAGGTCTAGAGAGCTCCCCGAATTCATTCATTCATTCCTTTGCCTTCCTCTGTTTATCAGGGATGCCACAGTGGAATACCCTTGGATGCCCTTCCATCCATAACCCCATACTAAGAAACACCCATACACTCTCGCACTAATATACTACGACTACTATTTAATTTGCAATTTAGTATAATTCACCTATGCTGCATGTCTTTGGTCTGTGGGAGAATCCGGAGCACTCGGAGGAAACCCACACGAACATGCAAACTCCACACAGAAACAGCAGGGACTCGAACCAGCGACCTTCTTGCTGTGAGGCAACAGTGCTAACCACTGAGCCACTGTGCTGCCTTACCCTGAATTATGCTAGGAAAAAGGGTGAGGAGTCAGGGTGGATGGGGGATTCTTCAAGACGAAGATGAAATCTGGTTATTTATGTGTGTTTTTGATTCATCTGATCTGGTAAATCATGAGATAGCTAATGTGGGACTAGCCGGGGTCAATCATAAACAAATGATCCCCTCGAAATTGGTTTATAAATAAACTTTACTCAAACTATCCAGAAGGGGGAGTGTGGTGGCGCAGTGGGTAGCGATGTTGCCTCACAGCAAGAGGGTTGCTGGTTTGAGCCTCGGCTGGGTCAGCTGGCATTTCTGTGTGGAGTTTGCATGTTCTCCCCGAGTTTGTTTGGGTTTGGAATTGTCAATTTTTAATTGTCCATGCTGTATGTGTGTGAATGAGTGCGTATGAATGTTTTACAGTGATGGGTTGCAGCTGGAAGGGCATCCACTGCGTAAAACATGTGCTGGATAAGTTGGCGGTTCATTCCACTGTGGCGACCCCAGATTATTAAAGGGACTAAGCCGAAAAGAAAATGAATGAATGAGAGAGCAGCATCCACTAGTATGGGTATCTGCAGGCCAATAAGAGGTTAAGGGTGAAGTTAAAAGGCCTTCTTTTCAGTGTTTTGGACCCAGGAAATTAAGGAAAAACTAGTAAAAATTTGGCGAGAGCACCCGTGTCTGTTTGACTTGTCATCTGAGCAATATCATAACCTGGTCGAAAAAGAAAAAGTTAAAGAGAAAATGCTAATTCCCTTCAAAACCCAGGTGAGCAAAATAAGTCAATTTTCTATCCCACTAAAGGCTTTTCTCGTTATGTAGTTATAGCTTATACTATGTGACCTCACATTGTTTCCGTGTCAGTTCTCATGTGTGTTTTGTTGTCACACATAGTTTGTGGACTGAGACAAAGTTGTCTGCGATTCTTCCTGTAGTAAAGTCATGCAGTGTGAAACCCCCTTGTCGCAGATTCTTGCATTGTAAACAAAGCAGCAACGAAACTCTACCACAGATAGTCATGCAGCGTGAAAACATCTGTGACGTGACTACTTTAAAAATTATGCAGTCCAAACTCTGCATTCATTTACTCACTTTCACTTTAAATTGTATGATTTAAATTTCATTCATCTGTTGAACATAAAAGCAGATCTTTTAAAAAAAAAACTAAATTCTGTAACCATTGACTTCCATAGTATTTGCTTTTCCTACGATAGAGGTCAATGGTTATAGTTTTTCGGCTTTCATCAGATTATCTTCTTATTTTCTGTTTGGCAGAAGACAGACACTCAAACTAGCGCTGAACAAGTAAAAAAAGAGTAAATAGTGAGTAGATTTTCATTCTTTAGTGAACTATTGTGTTTATAGTGAATAATAAAGCATCATGAATTCATTTTGTCGTACCTCTCCATCTCAGTGCACCACAGGATGTCCTCCTTATCATTCATGAAAACAGGAAAATGCTGGTCTTTCCCCTGCTTTATGGAATTCGACCGAGTAGTGATGGTCCGCACTTTACCAAACTACAAAAGATGTGAAAAGAAGCTGCTGTTTTGTGCGGCCACATAAAGTCTTTCATTGAAATCAACTAATATAAGACGTACCTTAGCTGTCCTGCCATGCTCCAAACAGTCTTGAAGATCCAGTTTATCAGTGCACATGGCAGACATTGGTCTGAAAGAGGAAGAAAACACACAACTGGAATACCAAAGTGAGAACAAATAACGAAATTAATTCTGAGTGTGATTTAGAGTGACAAACCTGTTCATGCCAGGCAGGTTCCCCCAAAAATAGCGTGCTCTGTGGGCTGCAGACACTTCCTTGGCATCAATCATCACTGGGTTGCACTGTATAAAATAATGGATGCATCAGCTTTTGTGTTTTTTTTTTTTTCTTGAATGACACATTATATTTTCACAATATTAAAAATCACAGGTTTACTTAAAAAAAAAAAGAATTTAATTGCAAAAGGATCATAAAGTACAACTTTACATTAAGGTCTCACTAGTTAATTAGTATATAGTTAATGCATTAAAATAGTAACGACGAGGGGGGGGGGGGGAGAGAGACTGAGACAACTGGAGGTAAGATCCGCAATGCAGGTTTATTCAGCGTCAGGCAAGCAATGATCAAACAGGTGCAAACGGGTATATTCAGGCAGTCCAGAATCGCAGTCGTACAAACAGGCAATGGGTCTACAAGACAGGGAGAAACGCGTTGTAATGTCACTGGTATAGCTAACAAGACTCGGCAAACAGGATGGGTGAATGAGTGGTTTATGTAGGGTGAGTAATCAGTCTCTGACAAGGCTCAGCTGGTGAGAATGAAATCAGTCTTGATAAGTGAGCATGTGTGAGTGTGACCGGGGAGCATGTATGAATATGTAGTCCAGAGGAATGCGGAAGTGTAGTCCTTAGTGTTCGTGTGAGAACCAGCGATCTCCGGAGAGCGATTGCTGGTTATGTGACACAGGCGTTGAAGATGCATTATTACATTAATGGCATTTGTTTTCATTTAAAACAAATACAACAGCACTTTTTTAAGTTATAACATGAGCCTCCATTAAATGAAACAGTTACAAGGTTTAGATTTCATTAAGCCATTAAGTATGAACTAGGAAATCAACACTATCTAAAAATAATAAATTCTTTACAACTACTTTTTGGTTTTAAACTCAAGCTCATGCTTTATTGTAAGAAAATTTCTTGCTATTAATAAACCCTAATTATAACTTTTGCCTCAATAAACTACATTTGATTTATTGTTAGTTATGAAGCTAATAGTTTTGAGACGTAGAATAAGATCATGCAGAATATGTATTTTATAGGTACTAATTAACAGTCGATGTCTTAATAACATTGTTTTTTAAGTAAATTGTAAAGTGTTTAATAGCAATAGCAGTATAAAGAATTCAATCTCAGGCTTATGAAAATATTGATATTTAAAAATAACCTACTAAGTCTTCATGCCTTTGGTGCTATGATGAACTCACCCTTGAATACAACAGTCTAAATATTCTTAAAATGCATGCTAAAATGTACACAATTGTATTTAAATAATAAATCAATTATTAATTATTGTATTTCAAGGAGTCCAAGATAACAATATTATTGATGATTACGATATATTATACTATTGAATATCATCATGTCTAATATATACTTAAAACTAAAAGTAATTGGTGAAAGTTCTAATGAGCAGGTAATTGTGGTTGAAACAACAATTTCAATCAGCAAAGAAACTCCAAGCAGCAACAGAAGATTACTTTAATGTCAAGATGGATGAAAAAGGAAGGTGTGAGCTGGTTGATTTAGTATAATTAGATCTGAATAATTCTTCTTGTCAAACAGAATATGTCTACACATGTTGAACTTTGCTTATGTTTGAGACTTTGTGCTGTACAGAAAAATAGCATCAGGAATGCAAATGTTTTATTCTTATTTTACAATTAATTCGATAACAATAAACATTTTCATAAAACTTTCAAAGAATTAAATTTTGCAGATGTCTGCAATCGATATTCCAAAATTGTGATTCTGCACACAGTTACATAAATGTTTTTTTATTTAGATATTTTTTTATTAACATTTTTAGGTTAGTTTGAAATTCAGTGTGTTTAACTGGCCTATTTTCCCTTGGATTTGTGTGTGTGTGTGTGTGTGTGTGTGTGTGTGTGTGTATGTATGTATGTGTATATATATATATATATATATATATATATATATATATATATATATATATATATATATATATATATATATATATATATATGTATATGTATGTATATATATAAAATAAACTTTTACATAAAAAACACACAAGACTATTTTTTTCCTGCACATCACTTCATTACACCACTAGGTGGCAGCAAAATCTATTGGTTTATAGTATATCAATGCCGGACTGACTGTAGGAGATCATCATGTGAGGTCATTAAGTACAATTTCATCTCAACCAGAACAAAAATAATGATATCAATCGCTGTAAACCTCTAAAAAGCGAGAGATGTCCCTTTTGTCGCTGACGCCCATGGCCACCACATTCTCAAAGAGCCAGAAGAACGGCCTGGTATCTCCTTCTTTAGGTCGGGCCTCGTGTAACAGTCGATAAAACTCGAAGAAGAGCCGACCGGTGCCCTCTGAAAAAGACAAAAAAACAAGACATTATAGAAACTCAATATGACAAATGTCAAATAAATACATATATATGAGCTGTGTTATAAAATATAAGTAAGATATACACTAGTGTTTAAATGTTTAGGATTGCTAACATTTTGTTGCCATCTATCTTGCATTTATTACTGTTATTACTATTTTTTTATTAATTCTTTAGGGGAAACCATTGGCACAGCGATAATAAAATCTTGTTTTTAAATATCTATGTGATTTCATTGGATTATTCTGTTAATATTGTCTGTAACATGCAATTTCTTTATTTTAAGCATAGTTAATCATGGTTCTTGACTCATCAGCTGATTAATGTATTGAGTAAAATATGAATTTAAATAACTCAACTCTAGTTATGACTACAATAGCAAATGCTTAGAATCCTGCAAAACAATAAAAAAAATACTTTTTTATGGATATAAGGGCTAAGAGTTTAAAAAAATATTTATACAACATACAAAAAAGCAGCTCTATTATGTAAAACAGCATTAAAGCCATTACTTCAACGCAGGTTATTGTATATACAGTACAGCAGGTTAATATAATTTTTCAGTAGTAGAAGTAGCCAAAAAAAGTAGCTGTTACAATCTTGCACCAAGGGGTCAACTGTTTTAACACTCTAACTTTAATTTTAAATGTTCTAATTAGTAAAAATATTTTAACTATATTATTAATTAGTCCGCCTATTTTTGTCTCATGTATAAAAATATAGCTATTTCAAGCAATCTGATCTGAGCTATGAAAAAAAAATAATAATAAAATTGATCAAAGCCCCTGAATATTTTATATGGTAGAAATACATTCATTCATGGATCCATTCTTTTCGGCCTAGTCCCTTATTCATCAATGGTCACCACAATGGAATGAACCGCCAACTATTCTGGCATTTGTTTTATGCAGTGGATGCCCTTTCAGCCACAACCCAGTACAGGAAACACCCATACACTCTCTTCACCTATAGTGCATGTATTTGAATTGTGGGGGAAACCAAAGCACCCCCACACAGAAATGCCAAATGGTCACCACTCTGACCACCCAGCCACCCTGACTCTAGCAGAAATACATAATACAGAGAAAAATATTGTACATAAAGGCAGCACGGCAGCACGGCAGCGCAGTGGGTAGAACAATCACTTCACAGGTTTGAGCCTCGGCTGGGTCAGTTGGCATTTCTGTGTGGAGTTTGCATGTTCTCCTTGTATTCACATGGGTTTCCTTCTGGTGCTCCGGTTTACCCTACAAGTCCAAAGACATGTGGTACAGGTGAATTAGTTAAGGTAAATTGTCCGTAGTGTATGAGTGTGAATGAGGGTGTATGGATGTTTCCCAGTGATGGGTTGCAGCTGGAAGGGCATCTGCTGCGTAAAACATATGCTAGATAAGTTGGCAGTTCATTCCTCTGTGGCGACCCCAGATTAAGTGGAAAAGAAAATAAATGAATGAAGTTCATAAACACAGCATCTTTTATAAATTCAATTAAAAGGATTATTTAAACAACATGCTGATCTCAAACATTAGAAAGGCAATTTGAGTGTCCACTGATACTGCCTTAGTAAATTGACTAAGCCTAGAACACAGCTATATAAACTCCTACCGTAGAGACCTTTTCTTGCTGGATTCACTATGGACAGATCGTTGCATGGACTTCCACCGATGACCAGATCAAAAGGACCCCATTCCTGGATCTGCAGATGAAAAAGATCACAAAAAATCAACATAAAGACTGTCTTCAGTCTGAAGATGTGTGAACAGGTGTAAACATTAAGCCAAATATCAAATTCCCTGACATTCACTGACTAATGCTGAATTTCCATGACAGCTAATAAATGGAAAAACAGGTCACTGTTGTGATTGTACATTGATAATATTAGAATAACAATAACAAAGCATTACAACTGTTTTAGCTTTGAAAGTAGCCTAGCCATGAAGATAAGTGTTAAACAAAGTGAAAAAAAATGGTACAGAAAAATTACTTTCCGATAAATGGAAACTTTTAAGTGTAAGGCGACAAACAAAAACCCCTGATATTCCATGACTTGGTCAAAAAAATAAATAAAAATTCCTTGATGATAACCACTACTGAAAAAAACCCTTTAAAACTCCATGATAAATTCCATGTTGCCTGTGTAAACATTGCCAAGTTTGAAGACATAATACAAACAAGAAAAATTTTTTTAGAAAAAGATCATTTCAACCCAAAATGACAATCATTTTTGTGGAAATCTATTGACAATACAAAACTGTTATAAACATATAACCCAAGCAAATTTCTTAAAAGGAGAGTTAATCCAAAAATGAAAATTTACTCAGAGTTTACTCAACCTCAAGTGGTTTAAATATATATGATTTTTTTTCTGTTAAACTTTCTACAGCTGAAAACCAGATACTATGGAAGTTATTTATTTACAAGTTTTCAGCATTTTTCTAAATATCTTCAACAGTTCAACAGTATATATATATTTTTATAAAGTTTTGAATCAAGTAAAGAAGTAAACTGACGACAGAAATTAATTTTTTGAGTGAACCATGCCTGCAGTCCATAAATTTTGTGTGTTGTTGCCATCTCTGTTTCAAAAGTGCAATTGCAGATATTTGCAGTTACTGAAGTATTGTATATTCTTTACATGGGTTGAGTGGATAAATCTAATATTTTGCTATGTAATGTAATGTGTATTTATATATTTACTTTGTATGGCCATACACCCAAAGCGCTTCACAATCATGAAGGGGAGGTCTCTCCACACCGCCACTAGTGTGATTGGATAATTTGACCGCAGCCACAGGACACTGGCAACAGTGTGCTCACCACAAACCAACTATAGGTGGAGTGGAGAGACAGTGTTAAAGCCAATTCGGTTGATGGGGATGATTGGGAGGCCATGATGGGTAAAGGCCAATTGAGGGACTTTGGCCAGGACACCAGGGTAACACCCCTACTCTTTACGAGAAGTGCCATGCGATTTTTAATGACCACAGAGAGTCAGGACCTCGGTTTAACATCTCATCCGAAAGACGGCGACCACTGACAGTATAGTGTCCCCTTTACTTTTACTGGGGCATTAGGACTCACCCAGACCACAGGTTGAGCGCCCCCAGCTGGCCTCTCTAATACTACTTCTAACAGAAACCTAGTTTTCCCATGAGGTCTCCCATCCAGGTACTGACCAGGCTTAGCCTTGCTTAGTTTCAGTGAGTACCCAGTGTTGGGCTGGGGGGGTGATATGGCTGTCTGTATGTTAAGCTGTAAATCAAAGCACCAGCGTGAATACTGTACGTTGAGATGTTAAGTCTTGACAGTTTGACACAAATAAAGATAATCACCAGAGAATATCAACTGAACAATTACAATAACTTGAACTATGTACCACTGTATACAATTATATTTGTGCCAATCAAAACAAACAGCCTTATATAAACAAATATAACATTTCCATAAAACATCAACAATATTCAAATACAAAAAAGAAATAATAATCTGAAAATGAAAGAAATTTACTTGTGAATTTTGTCGATGAATGTAACGTTCCCCCAATTTGCTTTGTTTATTATTAACGATTTTTCAAAAGTAAATTTTTGCAAGTCATCAATCATGAATGAAATTCAACAGGTTTCTTTACACTGCAAATTTTCAAACATTATTTTGGCAGAAAACTCTCATGGGGACGGGCTTAACAGCGGTCTAGCCTCATTGGTTAGTAAGATTTTGATGGACAGCTCTCTGTCCTGAATGCAGAGGTGGTTACGTAAGATTTGATTGCCACAAATATAATTCACTACATGATTAAAGCTGCTAGCTTTTATCACAGAAAACTGCAGATTAATTTTGTTATACTTTGTCCTGAAATTGCTAGCCTTACCGACATCTGTGTTGCATGACTCTATTGAGTTTAGTGTGTAACAGTACAGGTTCCAATATCTGTATGGTCTAATCTCTAACTGCCATAACATTTAAATTTCAGAACAGGAGATTGTTCTTTAAATCCAAAATGAAAAGGAAAGTTCCTTAGAACTCGTTCTCTTTCAATCCAACGTTTATTCCAGCTCTCCGTGTGTGAGAGAAAAAAAAAAGTTTGAAAGAAGTTATGAACTGCAGCTAAAAAAAGACAAAATGAAAACGGCCCTTAAGATCCAAGATGGCTGCCACATCTGCAGAAAAAGAAGTTGGTACGCTCCAACAAAGATGACACTCACGTTTTTTCGGGTGAGTTGTCTCACGTCACCCACATACATAATGCGCCCCTGGTGCCGGACGATGCCTACAGTGATGGAGTCCTCGCACACTTCTGAGGCCACATAACGCTCCACCTGGATGCCCAGCTCCCTTAGAACCAGCAGCCCTTTAATACCAGGAAAACAAAGGTTTAATATATATTTATTTTAACTCTGTGAGAGTCATTAGCTGTATGACAAATGCAAGTCATGACTAAATATGGACGCAGTGGCATTTTTTTGTGTTTTTATCATGCTGTCAAGTAATACATTTTTTAAAATGTAATTAACTACAGAAAAATAAATACAACCTGAGTCTACAGTTGTGATCAAATCAAAATAAAACATCAGTCATCTTAAAATCACATTAATGATGGATTTAAAAATGGATTTAATTGAGCATTTAGCGACCAGTTAAACCGCTCTTTGGCTGCTAAATATGCTCGTGCCACAAAATAATCAGGCTTTAAGTACAGTACAAACACGACCCATAAACAGGGTCAAACCTGCGACTGCAGTTAATCCCAGTAGTAAAAAATCACACATGCTATCGATGGGAGTGAACAGTTCAGCTAAGTGCACTTTAAAAGCTAGGATGAGTGTAATGTGATCAGCACTATTTTTTCTGCTGAGAGGATGAAAGGAAGGGCGGACGCTCTTCGCTAACCTGTTGCGATCCCATCAAAAAGTGACAGGACGCGAATGGGTTTTCTGTTCTCTGCCAAAACCGGAGGGTAGAGCCTTGGTGGTTCCTGAAAGAGAAGAAAAAAAGATGGAAGAGAGACAGACAAGAAGACAAGAGAGAGAGGCCATTAAATCACACGGCTCTGTTATTAAAAAGAGCACCTGTCTGTACATACTGTCCATTTCCAACAAAGAAGCCTTTACATTAAACCAGTCCAGTAACAAGGGTTTATTGTCGAGCGGCTGTACAATAAACGCAGTATCTCCAGGCTGTTTCATTAGCCATTTTCCCTGTGATTAAGTGTGCCTTCTTATCTAAGGGCTTTGTTAAACATCTTAGCATTCAGTAGCGCTAACAATGGGAAATGCTTTGCTAACCTGTACTTTTGTTGCATCGAAAGAGTGGAGTATGTAAGCTAAAACTCTATGATGTGGAGATGTGTAGTCAAAAGCACAATGCGCAGCGACTGTAACACTTTCTGGCTGCTCTTCAAGCGCAAATGGATGTCAGCCAAGGCGCTCTTTCACATGGTCTGGATAGCAAATGGAGTCGTATAATTGCATAATAAATCTCTCAAATCATCAGCGTTTGTACTGTAAACCACGCCGGTCTTGATTACAATTGCAACAGCTGCTCAAACAACGATTTATAGGAGGAGTGTGATATTTATAGTAACAATATTGCATATAAATAAGAAAGAAAATGTGTAATGTTAATTTGAGGTTTCCAGACTTTTTCATAAACAACTTTTCTCTTGCTCTATTGTAACGACCTAGGCGCAAAGTCTAAAGTGTATGGAATAAAAGCGTTTTTTTTTTGGGGCTCAAACAGCCCAAACTTTTTTAATTTAATGAATTTTTATTTTTGGAGCTTGGGTTGCTGCCTTTGATGAATATTTATTTGCACCTTTTGCGTTATTTTAGCTGAGCACCCAATTAAGAGGGATGTGCGTGCTTTTGCACAATTTTACAAAAGCATTAAGGGCATGTCCGAATCCACAATATGCTTTGCGCCCTGATGCATGGTGTAACAGGGTAGTGCTTATTCTCTTAAGTAGTTATGGGTGTGTTTTGAGTATAATGTGCATTAAATCAATCAGAGTCTCATCTCACATTCCCTTTAAGAGTCAGTTGCGTTGTGCCATGGCGCATTTGCTATTTACATGACAGACTTTGTAAGTGGAAAAATTGAAAGCTTCACTAGCAAGATAAGTGATAAACAGACCATCTGCAGTGTGAGGATAAAGAATGAGCCTCCTCCACTCTGCCTCATTACTTTATTTTTACTTTAATCCTTTACTTTACTCCTCTACTTTCATGGGGTAAGGAAATGGTGTTGTACTAGGAAACGATGTAAGCAATGTGTAAGTGTTTGAACCTGCACAGGTGCATAACTAACGCCTCTGCGCTGGACTTTAGACCAGCTTTCAGTTGGTCAATAGTGTGGTCTATTTCAGTTTTTTAAAATAGCATCACACCAACAATGCGCCTTAACACGCTTCCTTTTTAGACCAGCACACCCATAAGTCCACAAAGTGACGCAAATCGATTTGCTATTTAAACAACATGCCACAAAACGGGAGAATTAGGGTTGCGCTGGTCTGAAAATAGCATCAAATCGCGTCAAACACATCTTGCGCCTTATTGTGCCGGGTGTGTGATAGGGTCCCATTTCATTTCCTTGTTTGTAATGGGACATTTTCACTCACTCTTATTTATTAGATGGTGCTAATAATGCACTGAAAATGCCCTGGAAATGAGGAGACTGGAGTACAGTCATTGGAAGTAACACAAAATATATTTATAATTTTAAATATGGATATTTTTATTACAAAACTGCATGGATTCACTAAAGAAAACATTTATTCATCATATCCGCCTCCATTTCTTATGAATAGATGTGCTTTATTCTCTTAGTGTCCTGATAAAAACCAGCTGACCGTTGGCATTGTACAACTGGAAAAGGGCAAGATCATTTTTAAAATGCCTCTGATTGAATTTGAATGAAAAAACTAAAGTACCCAAACATGCCTTGAGGGTGAGTTGATCATAGGATAATGTTTGATAATGTTTGGTTGTATTAACCCTTTAAACAAACAAATAATAGCAAAATAACTAAATAAATGAATAAATGCATTCATACATGCAATTAAAAAAAAAGTAAATAAATTCCATCTATAGTTGAATATATTACTTCAACACAAAAATTGAATACTGCAAAAATGAATAAACAAGAATAAAGGATTGTTTCAGTCCCATGTGTTCAAGACAATACAATCAAACTACTGTAGTGTGTGAGGATGTCAATATAAAAAGAATATTCCTTCATGGAAACAATTATTTCTCATTTTCATCAGATTGTGGCAGACAGAACTCAATAGCATTTACTGTCATGCTATTTTGACTTTTGAGGAGGATGCCTGATGGATGTTTGGGAACACCATCATCTTAGACATTTCTGGGACAGTTCTTCTTATTTTTTAGAATTATTAAAACAAACATTGAAACTATGTGATCAGTGTGCTTTTTAGTCCAGTTATCACCTGTTGTGGCAAAATCACAAGATCTTTAATGCACACTGAGAACTGTATCCTGCAAATGTGTTTTCGATTAAGTTTATGCACATATTATTTACACAAATAATAACAAAACATCTGCCTCAAATTAGCACATATAGTTGAAGTGGAATTATTAGCTCCTCTAAATTATGATCCACCTGTTTATTTTTTTCCCAATTTCTTTTTACTGGAGAGAAGTTTTTTTTTTAACGCATTTCTAATCATAATAGTTTTAAGAACTGATTTCTAATAACAATTTCTAATAAAATGCTATCTTTGTCATGATGACAATAAATGATATTTACTACATATGTTTCAAGACACTCCTGTACAGCTCAAATTGTGATTTAAAGGCTTAACTAGGTTAATTAGGTTAACTTGGCAGGTTAGGGTAATTAGACAATTTTTTAATGATGGTTTGTTCTGTAGAGTATCGGGGAAAAAATATAGTGTAAAGGGGCTAATAATTTTGTCCCTAAAATGGTGTTTAAAAAAATAAAAAGTGCTTTTATTGTAGCTGAAATAAATCAAATAAGACTTTTTCCAAGGGAAAAAATATTATTAGACATACTGTAAAAAATTCCTTGCTCTGTTTGAGAAATGTTTAATAAAAATAAATAAATTCAAAGGGAGCTAATATTTGTTACTGTATGTTGTTTAGGTGTATTTTTAATGCATGTTCACTTTAGCATTCCAATCCAGCATTTTTTAAATGTGATATCCTATAAATGTGCATAAAAATGCGAATGGAAGCATATGATTACAATTATATATACTTTTATATAATTACATAATTTACATTTTAATATTCAAGATATTTAAAAATGTTCACGAAAATAGCAGCACAACAGTTTTTAAAATTGATAATTAGAAACGCTGAATGAGCACAAAGACGCAATAACATTAAATGATATTAATGTTTTGACTTTAATTTTGAGTAACCAAATCCTGTTTCGCTGTTATTTTACCCGTCTTTACAGAAACACTCCACCTTTTATTGAAAAAGGCAAGTTTTACAAGTCTCCCAGAGCATTTTTAGAATCCATCCGGTTGATTTCTTATTCTGGCTGGGACACTTTTAGCTTAGCTTAGCACAATGAATTGAATCGAATTTGACCATTAGCATTACGTTCAAAATAATTTTAAAAAGAGTTTTGATCATTTTCCTTTTTAAAGCTTGAAAAACAGGCAGCGGTTGAGAGCAGTCCATCCAGAATTCAGCGATTCTGTGATCGCAGAATATTACTCTAAATCCAAACAAGTAGCACAAAGTTTAGACGAGTTTCCAATTTTTTAAATGCGGCAGAATTTCTACCGATGTTAGCCAGCCAAGACACAGCCTAATTCCTTTCGGATCAAAAAAGCCAATGCCTGACACTGGGAGCTTCAGAGCTTGTCTATTAATAATAAATGGTATAGTATTAGAAATTAGATTACACAATATTAGAAAACCTGATATTGTGATATTTTATTTTTCTGTGATAAATATTGCGATATGGGATATTTTCATAAAATAATTTTAATAGCATAATGTCAAGGTTTTCTATGGAGTCTAACAGTATTTAAGTGCAGATTTTGAATTACCACAATGGCAAAAAAAATGCTTTTCTCTGTGACTGTTTTGTCTCGTTTCTAGTCCAAATATCTAAAAATTCTTAGCTCAAGTAAAAATATTATTTGTTTTCAACTTTTTATTATTTTAAGTTTTTCCTGAAAACAAACAAAACTTTGTCAGTGGGCAAGAAAAATAACCTTGTTTTTGCTTTGAATTGAAGATATTTGGACTAAAAACAAGACAAAAATATTAAATAAGGTTTTTAGCTCATATCTAAATTTCGTATAAATATAGTAAGTAAATACAATTCTGTAGCTCCTGGTCAACTATAATTCCGACTCAACATTGCATATCTTGTGATGTGATTATTGTGAATGCACACATTGCGTCATTGATGCAAAAACGATATATTGTGCAGCCCTATTAGTCAGTGCTGATTTTAAGACAGGGCTAGTTCAAACTGCCAATATTTAGATAAAAAACAGTATATGTCACTTACAAATTCTTGGTCGTGATTGTTGGCAAAGAAGTGCTGCAGTCTGCAAGGCCAATCAGCCCGGCGCTCCAACAGGCCATACTGAGTCTTCGGTCCACACATATAGCAATTCCATGGGTCTTCTTTAATAGCTGCCTGCGCCGCACCAGGACCCACCAACAAATCCACACACTCCACACAGAAACACCTGCAGGACAACTTAGAGGTGAAGGACTGAAGGACAGTATAGAAAAACTGAGCATCAGAGTTCAGTCTTACCTGCAACAGTTATTGTTTCCGCACATGAGCACTTCCCTCCCTCCACAGCAGATGGTACAGTAGGACTGGTAGCCATCGTCATCGTATTGATACGCACATTCTAAAAAGCAGTTCTATAAAAGGACAAACGCATAAAAAGTTCATTTGTTTATAGAGGATTGCCAAATAGAAGAAAGCTGGAATATCGGCATGTACTGATGAGAGGACTTCTTTCTGGGAGTTTGCAGTTTATATTTAAAAAACTTCCAAAACATTGTACTTTATGAAATCACTTCCAAAAAACTGCTTATCTTAAAGGAACACTCACCCTTTTTGAGTACATAGAGTTATACAGTTGAGTTTGACCATTTTTGAATCCATTCAGGCCATCTCAATGTCTTGCAGGAGCACTTTTAGCTTAGCTTAGCTTAGCTTAGCATAAATCATTAAATCGGATTAGACCATTAGCCTGTCGCTCAAAAATAATAAATAAAATAAATAAAGTTTTAATAGCTTTCCTTTTTAAAGTTTGACTCTTCTGTAGTTACATTGTGTACTAAGACCAATGGAAGAGCTGTCTAGGAACTATACTCTCATCTGTACCATGGCTGCAGCAGGTGCAATGATATTACTCAACACCTGAAAATAGTCCCTAGCTAGGTAACTAGGTGACAGTGACAGGAAAATTATCAAAATGTTAAAAACAATTGAACGAGATGCAAATGGTCTAATCTGGTTCAATGGATTATGCTAAACTAAGCTAAAAGTGCTCCCGCCCTACTAAAAAAAAACAGCTTAAACCAACATAGGCTGGTTGGCTGGTTTTAGCTGGTCAACCAGGCTGGTTTTAGAGGGGTTTTGGCCATTTCCAGGCTGGTTACCAGCCATTTCCAGCCTGGTCTTAGCTAGATAGGCTGGAAAATGACCAGCTAAATCCAGCTAAAACCAGCTTAAAGAGTCTGGTTTAAGCTGGACATTTTAGCTGGGCTTCCAGCCTGGCTAGGCTGGTCAAGATGGTTTTAGCTGGTCATCTCTCAGTCTGAGCAGCTAAGACCAGGCTGGAAATGGCTGGAAACCAGTCTGGAATGGCCAAAACCCCTCTAAAACCAGCCTGGTTGACCAGCTAAAACCAGCCAGGAATTTAGCAAAATAGATTCAAAAATAGTAAAATTTGATTGTTTAACACTAGGGGAGTTGTACCATTTCCAAAAAAAAAGTGGAGTGTTCCTTTAATAATCAATTTGTAAATGCTGAAATTAGCATAGTATTTTCATTGATTGCTTATTAAATAATATAGTTAACAAATGAAACCTTACCTAACAATGTTTTAAACTAGCATTAGCAAAACTCTGTGTAGCTACTATGCTCACTAACAACATTAACTCACATAATTATACTTTAAACTAGCATTAGCATAACTTTGTGTAGCTACTTTACTCACTAACAACATTACCTCACAACTGTACTAACTCCTAAATAACAGATTGCAATTAGGTGACAGTTGCTTTGATCCCTAAATCTTGACTAAACGTAGTAGTTTTCTTTACCTTTGAACACTCATTTAATGATATTTATTACTATTAAATCTTTAAATCTGTGCTAATGATCAGATACAGCAAACAGTGTGTATGTGTGACTTAAAAGTCAAAGTCAAAGTCACTGCCAATAATGTAGATAATAAAATCACAAGCAGGCAAACAAAGCAGCCCTCAAGGAAGTGGGAAGCAGGGATTTCCTGGCGTTTACCGTACAGCTCTGGCACATTCCTCCAATGAAGAGCGGGTGCTCCAGGGAAACATACAGGCTGCCGCAGGAGATGCAGATGTCTGAAGCGTGGAAAGACAAAGAGATTTCACTAGAGAATATTCTGACACTGACAGACAGTAATGAAACACATCTCTATGCGGAAAACATACCTTCAATGTTTCTACATTTCTGACGGACATCGAACACAAGCCTCTCTGAAAAACAACAGACAAAACTGTTCAATAATGGAAAACTTTCCGGTCTTTCGAGCATCTGGAGCGTTTTTAACTTAAATTATTGCTGAATGGACACTCCAGTGGTTTATATCTTGATAATATTTAGATTGTTTCGATTATTTTTCATTTCTTTCTTTCATTTATATGAGAAAAAAATAAGTGAATATACTTAATACGTCAAATATTTACACAATACAGTTTTAAAAATAAAACTTATTTCCATTGTGGTCCTTGATGTGAAGTTCAGATTATCCTACTCCCAGTAACAGGGACACCATGACACTACATTATAATATAAATACAAATACAATTACAAAAAAAGCATTGCAACATACTGTTTAATCCAACAACATACTATTAATTATTCAAAACTAAGTATTATTTTGCTGGCCTGAATTTCATAAAGTGAAATAATGCTACTTATTGTAGAGGTGCGATATTCAATTCAATTCTATTCAATTCAAGTTTATTTATAAAGCACTTCCACAATGTAGACTGTGTCAGCCGCTTAACATAGAAGTTCTAGTAAAATGCAGATTTCAGAGTTGAAGTTCAGTTCAGTGTGGTTTAAATTTCATTGCTGAATGTTCAAACACTGAAGAGTTTGTCCATATTTTGGGACAATATTAGGAAAATATATAGGTTTAGGGAGGTTGTTGGAGCCGTTGTTGTTAGTGGTAAAAATAGTGTTTTCTTGTACATTTTATCCAATTTGTTTCTACTAAAATGACAAAGGCACATTTAAAAAAATATTTAAAAATGTATCTCATTTTAAGATTAAAAATAAATTGGCAGTTCATTCCACTGTGGCAACCCCTGAAAAATTAGGGAGTAAGTCAAAGAAAAGTGAGTGAGTGAAAATACAAAAATAATGCATTTTATAATAGTATATAATGTCACACTAAATAGTATAGTATGGGGGGATGGAGGAATATAAAATAAACGATTCTGTTAACAAATTTGTACATGATTTTACAAGTAACCTGATATTTGCCAAGCTCTGACTAAACATTAACTAGAATATTACTGAAAATAAATTGACTTTTTTTTGTAGATTGAATTTTTTTCAGCATTGTAGCACACCAACAAATCCTGGTAAAATATCATATAATAAATATATTAAATATGTGAGAAATAATTGATGACAGGCGGTTTAATTATTTAAAATCTTGAACTCAATTAAAAATGAATGCAAAATTCAGAGTCAATTATTTCAGTTGCCACATCAACAATTATCTAAAGGCAAACTAGTTCGTACTGCTGGTTAAAACCCTGTGTAAAATATAAATCCATTGGTTTTAAGATCTTTATCTTTATCTTTGTCATATGTCTTTATACGCACTTCAGTATAAACATTCAGTTACTTTTTGTGCAAATTTTTTTCAATAATTATGTTACTGTCACGATCAGCAGCGATCTAACCACCAAACTACAATCCTGCCTCATGATGGATTACAAAACCCAGCCATGGACCACACTTACGCACACACACACATAAACAACTAGTTCCAGATCCTGACTAATTAGATACTCATAGCTGATACTCATGACCACTATTTAAACCCCTCTGTTCCACACAAATGTTGCAGAGTATTGTTAAGCTGTTGCTGTCCTTATGTAAGAGGGGTCTCCTTGTTTCCAGTGTTTTTGACTTTGGACTGTTTATCGTGTTTTGATTCCTTGCTGCCTGCACTTAACCTCTCGCCTGTTTTTTGATTATGCTTCTGAATTGCCTACTATAATGTTTATGCTGGTATTTGACCCCGGCCTATTTGACCATTCTCATAATTAAGCTGTATGTGGAATTATCCCTGTGTGCATAGCATACATACGCAACCGTTACAAATGATTTCTATTTTATTGTAAAATGCTGTTTATTTATTAAGTGATCCTAAGAAAATCTTTGCCAGTTTCCACAGTAAATAAAAAAGATATTAATAACTAGTATTGATATTTAACTAAATATATATTGAGATATTGTTTAATATTCATTTAAATAAGTTTATTTATAAAATTTAGTTCAATTATGATTAGACATTAAATAATAGAATGATTTCTGTAATCATATAAATTACATTTAAAAAAATAATTCAATAAATAATAATATTGATTAAAGTAATTCTGAATATAGGCGGTTCATTCGGTTGTGGTGACTCCTGATTAACAAAAGGACTAAGCCGAAAAGAAAATGAATAAATATAATTATTTAAGGTAATAACAATAATATTATACATATATTATAAATGTATATATATATATATATATATATATATATATATATATATATATATATATATATACACTATATTACAGTTAAGAATATATATTTACATAAATATATTAAAATGTATTATGTATTATTATCATGATTATCATCATTATACACATTTAACAGACCATACTTGGTATGAATGATATAAATTTAAGTGCATAATATTAATTAAATTGATAATTTTTTTTATTAATATCAAGCATTACATTTAACATTAACGCATTTTATCCAATAAATACACAACATAATTAAAGAAATATACATGCCACTGTATGAACTACCAAACAGTTCCAAGTGGAGTTAAACTTTTGCCTCTCTATTGAACCAACAAAGGAGATGGTGCAACCCTGCTCCACTTTTTCTCCATTTGATTAGTAAATAAAGCTGCATGCTGATTTACCAGCCCTTTTCTTTAATATACCTTTGAGCTTTTCCTCTTCTAAAACATGAGAACTTTTAGGATTATCTTAAAAGTTCTATTTTGAACGCCTTTGCCAACAAAATTTGAGCATGTGCCATATCTCAAAGCGTATCTCTTTAAACTGGCAAGATTAAACACAAGCCTCGTCATAGTTCCAGACACACCCTCTAGTGTTTACACTGCGCCGGCTGAGCAGATGAGTGCTCTAATCCTGATTTAGCATGTGTGTGTGTGTGTGTGTGTGTGTGTGTGTGTGTTTACAGGCTTGAACTCTGTGAACTGGGTTGAGTGAGAGTGTCTGCTCACCTCGAGTCCGCTCGTCGATCATTTCTTTGACCTTGGGTTTCTCTGTGACTGTGCTCTTGCGGGGCTTTTTGGCTGGTGGGGGCAAGTATGAAGCCGCCTCTGGCTCCACCCACTCACACATCTCATAGGGCTCCGCTGATAGAGGCACAACAACACATGTACAGTTATAAAAACAAATCTTTCATGAAGTAAATACCATACTGTAAAAGCTGATTCAGATTGAGAAGATGTAAAGTGCAGATTACTCAAAATATGTGAGAGAAATTAATGATATTTCACTGTGTTGTCTGGTATTTATTGTGATAACCACTAAGTATATACTGAGAGACAAAAACATCCTGTATCTTTAGAGTTATTTTTGTTTATATTTCATTTATTGTCTATATTTTGATTGTTAACCTTGCTCCTGGATGCCTCCCAGCAAATAATTTTGTAGACAGCTTGGCTAAAACAAGGCTAAACTTGGGCTATCAGTGAAAATCTAATAGACATCCAAGAATAGCCTAAAACTAGTCTAGTAGTCAAATAGACAGATTAGACAGACTGTATATTTGTAGTCATTCATTTATGTTTATTTGATGACTAGTCTAGTTTTGGCCTATTCTTAGACGTCTGTTAGATTTTCGCTGACAGACCAAATTTAGCCTAAGCTGACACGAAAATGAATGAATGTTTAAAAATAACAATACTATTCATTTTACCCAATAATGCACTTAAAAATCTACATTAATGCAGTCTACATTAATGAGAAACAAGCTAAATATTGTCTTTAAAATCATCATATGTTTCAGCTCTTGGCGATATCTTTGCCTACTATCTAAAATACTATCGTCGATCGGCACAACCCTATTTGGCACCATGTCTGAGTCCACTAAATCCTTGTTCCTAACAAGTCCTTAAAGATGCAGTATGTGACATCCAGTGGTTGAACTAGGTACTACATGCCTGGTTCAAAACACACATAAGCGCAGGTTGCCAGATTGACGACATCAACAGAAGTGTCTATCGAGGCTGAAGGCTGATTAAAACCGTGCCCTAAACAAAAGCAATGGCGCATGATAAAATGAATATTTTCCATATAAAAAGGAGTTTTTGTTCATACCAACACCTGAAATGTTTATTTTAGAAATGGCTTTTATTTCTTGCAGCTGAACAACAGAAAACTGACAATGATCACCTCAGGTACATCTCATGTGCTTTATACAGTGTTAAATGCTAATACTGTGGGTTTGAATGCCCTTTTACATGACATTTATTAAAGCAACAGCAGATAGTTCACCTCAGATCTTGAAAAGAAAATAAAGTGTTTGAAACTGAACTTTAGAACTAAACACATGTGAATGATTAAGCATCTACATTTAATGATGTTAAAGTGGGTTAATGTGTATTAAATAGATTTTGAACCATACTATTTCATCGGAGTGGAGTAAGTGGACTATTCTATGCCTCTGAATGGCTGTAATTAAAATTCAGTCATGTTTCGTCTGGTGCAGACAGCCAAATTGCTTATCACTGCAAATCTCATCCTGTAGCGTGTTGTTAGGACACAGAGTAACAATGTAACCTGCCCACATAATGTTTGCATTGGTAATATTTATCTTATCTGCTAATTAATAACCACCTCATGTGGGACTCTAAATCTGTGTCTCCAACTCGGAATCTACTACTGTCCAAATTAACTACAGATCTGTTCCTCATTGTACCTTAAAAGTGAACCTTAAAAGTACAAAATTATACCCTAAAGGTACTAATGTGCAGCTGTAAAGTACAAAAGTATACCTTTTGTAAAGGTACCGTTCTAGTCACACCTTCTGAACCTTTATTTCTGAGAATGTATTCAGTCAGCTTAAGTTTACTATTTACTATTTCACATCAATAAGACATCTTTCTTTATTTAACCTGAAATGTTTGATTAAAAGACCTTTCCATTGATTAATTTCACTGTTTGGTTTTACAGCAGACAAAACTAATGTGCATAATTCATTTATCCGAGTGCAGGAACAAGAAAAAAACTGAAAAGTAAATTCTCTGTCAAAGCACATTTCAGGATTGTTGAAATTAAAGGCTGATCTTGCATGTCTTATCTGGAATTGTTTGTTGTTTACAATAGGGGTGTCACCATTTAAATTTTTAATCGAAATCGATCGAAATTTATGCTCAAGTTCGATTATCGAATCAAAAAATAGAATCTTTTTAACTTTTATTCAATGTTTATAATGAAAATCCAAATAGATTCAATTAATTTGATAAACAAAGCAAGTCTCTTATATAATATATCTACTAAAAGACAGAAAATATTACTGTATAAACTGCATTGTGCATAAATCAGATGAACATTTTTATATTAGTCAATAATATTACTGTAATTAATTTAAAAACTGAATAAATATAGATTTACACATTTACTCAAGTAAATAAACAGAATTACTGATGCGCTAAAAATCGGAATGTGGTGTGTCCACGCACATGTCTGGAGGTCAGGATAGTTTTGATTTGACTAGTTTTTCCTTACAAGCTTAATTCCTCGGGTGCTGGCATGTGTACAGGCTTAAAGGATAAACATCTAGAAAGCATCTACGACTGTACTCAGATGCCAAACTGACAAAACCAACAGAAAATCTCCCCAGATCGCACATATCTTAATAAAAGTTTGAAATAAATACAAATAAACTTGAATTTCGTCACAGTTATAGGGCTACTTTATGTAACACATATCCATATTTCAACAGATCAAGTTTGTGTAAACACTTAAGCTTCTGCAATCAGAGTTATATACAAACCAGGCTCATTCTGAAAACATACCTCTATATACATTGCCAGAGAGCGCTAAATACCTCTTAGCAGTTACATTTTTTTGCAGTTTTTCCGATTTTTTCAATATCGTGCAGCCCTAATCCAAATGACAGAATTTTAATTTCTCAGCGAACTATCCCATTAAACCAGTTTGATATTTTTCAAGGCAAAGCAAACGGATATATGAATATCAGTAGGAAACCACGGCATTCTTACATTCAGGTGGATCCAGGCCTTTAGGTCCCGTGGGTTGAAATCCAGACATGGCCCATTCAATCATCTTTTTATTTTCCACATCTACTAACTTTGAAGAGTCAGTGTCGTCGCTCGCTGGGCAAGAGAGGAAGGTTTTGCCTGCTCTAGTGCTGGCTACCTGTAAGACAAGACAGTCCAATGGTTCCATTAGATTATTAATGCACAAAATATCAATAAACTGAGCTTGATTTAGTACTCTGTTTGTACCACAAAATAAACTCCTACCTGTAGCACCTCAAAGATGGCTTTCTTGTACATTGGTTGCTTATTGTAGGTTGGCTGGTGAAAGGCGTTGTGGAAGGAACTCAAAGGCAACAGTTTCTCAACACAGACCTACAGGATGAAGTTGAACAACAAAAGTATTTTAGACAAACATTTAAGGCAGTGCTTTACATAACAATACAGGGTGATTCCAAAAGAATACCACAACTTTGAAAATCGTGAACTCTGCGAAGAAGAAAAGGAGAGCTAAGCTCTATCTGTCATCAATTTAAGGAAGCTCTGAATGCTCTTTTGGTTGCTCATTTGGTCGCTAGAAGTGCTGTTGGCCCATATACCTTCAGTTCTGTTGTAATGCAAAGATGGAGTCTGCTCAACAAAAAGCTTTTTGCGTTATAGAGTACGGCAGAAGTGAATCATAGGCAAACCTATCTGGAAATGTTGCAGAATTGGCTGTTCCCTCAACTCGAAGAAGAAGCACGTCAATTCATAATTCAGCAGGATGGGGCCCCATCCCATTGGCACTTATCTGTCTCTGCCTATTTGAATGAAAGGTACCCAAAGCAATGATTTGGGTAACAGAGCACTTCATCACTGGCCTCCTAGAAGCCTTGACCTTACCCCCTCTGATTTTTTTCTATGAGGGAAAATTAAATATATTGTGTTACTACCAAATCTACCAGCTAACATTGAGGAACTAATTGAGGAAGGGGAGGGGGGGTCATATTGAACATCTATCAACTTGCTTTCCACTGGAAAACAAAATTGTTAAGTACTCTACACATTGATTAATTACCCAAGGTTCCATTATTAATTCATTCATTTATTCATTTTCTTGTCGGCTTAGTCCCTTTTTTATCCGGGGTTGCCACAGCGGAATTAACCGCCAACTTATCCAGCAAGTTTTTACGCAGCGCATGCCCTTCCAGCTGCAACCCATCTCTGGGAAAAGGTTCAATCATGTTTCTTTAATTAAATAAAGATTTTCAAAGCTGTGGTATTCTTTTTGATTTACCCTGTATAATAAAATAGTTTTGGCAGAATATAAAATATGAAATACAATATATTCTGTTATTAAGGCTTACAGGGATAGTTCACCAAAAAATTAAATTGTCCTCATGATTTACTCACACTCAAGTGGTTCTAAACTTTTAGAACACAAAACAAGATATACTGAAAAATGTTTGAGAAAAGCAGTCATTGATATCCATAGTATGAACAAAAAATACTATGGAAGTCAGTGGCCTTTTTTCCAACATTTTTCAGTATATCTTCCTTTGTTTTCAGCAGAAGAAAGAAACTCCAACACGTAAAGAACTTTCATTTTTGAGTGAACTATTCCTTTTTATTGTTTCCTTAAGGCAGAATCAAACTGTGCCATTTTTCTATAATCCTGAACGATTGTAACATGTTGGACTGCACAAGCATGGCTGCTATGAAACACTGTAAAATATCAGCTGTCATAATGTCAAAATGAACAATAAAGATGCGCCAAACATAGAAGAAAACTCCTTTACAGTTTGACTTCATCCATCCGTGACACTTTCACTATCCTGCATTCTGAAATGATTCCTCACAGCAAATGCAAACAATCTGCAGCTGCAGTGTTGCACACGGCATGTCTCAATAATAAAACCAAGAAGATAAAAAACTGTTTTTTGTCACATGGTTTGCGTCAGCAGATTCGGCGCTCCTATTGGTTCTTAGATTGAGGCTCAACGCAGCTGTTGCATTAAAGAGTCTGAAATCTTCTGACACTGCCAGAACTTCATCAAAGGAAAAATCTGATTGCAACATATTAAATGGCTGTCTGTGAACATGTCAAACCAACGATCAAAGATCACAGATTTTAGCCTAGGATTTCAGGAATCTTTTAGGATTTCCCAAATTTGTCTGAGATGACAAAATCATGGCTGAAATCTCACAGTGTGAGCAGGGCCTTAAATACAAAAGTGATTTTTTAAAGACACAGATTAACCAATAATGAAAATGACCTCATTGATTACTCATTATCTATTCATTACATTATGAGTTTCTTTTTTCTATTGAACAATAAATACTGTATATTGTAAAGAATGCTGGTTAATGGCACTCATTAACTTCGACAGTAGCAAAAGTAATACTATGGAGTTCAATTAGTGCCAGTATTCTAACATGAATTAATATGAACAATACTAGTTCAGCACTTATTAATCATCGTTCAACATCTACTAATGCCTTATTAAAATCTGTGAGTTAACACTAGCAATGAACAAATGCATTTTCTCTAATTAGCATGAACAAATACTATAATAAATGTATTGTTGATTGTTTGTTATTAAATACAACCCATATTGTAAAGTGTTACTAGAAACTCAATTAGATTTTGAACAGGTGAAGGGTCAGTAAATGATGACAGAATGATCATTTTTGGGTGAACTATGCCTTAAAGAATTAATTTGTTTGACACTTTGTGCAGCAAGAGTGAATAGAAACTCACCACAGAAAACTTGCCATCGCCAAACCATGTAACCCATCTGGTGCCTTCGGCTGCTGGGCTGCGTCGAGTCATCCTCCAGGATACGACCCGGCCCGGCCACCAGGAGTATCCTCGTAACTTTCCCCACACTAGCTCGTTAATGCCAAAACCTCGGCCATCCTGCAACAGACGAGACAAAACAAGATGAATCACGTTACATTTACACAATAAAAGGAGAAAAGTCATAAGTACTCTTAAACTACCTACAGTATAAGGTGCCTTTCTCAAGATGTAATACAACTGTCAGGTGTCTGTGAAGTTTCAGTTCAAATACAACACAGATCATTTGTTTTACCATGCCGTTTTTGGAGATGTTTCTTTAAATGCAAATGAGCTGCTCCTTTCCACCCCTTTCCAGAAAAGGGCTTTGTCTTCAGCATGTGCCTCAGTAAGTCTCAAGACAACACATAATTTTACTTTATCAGTCATCAAGAACATTTATTATCTGAATGCGTTTTAAAGCCTTGACCTGTACTATTTTAGTTCGGATCACAACAATACTATAGTACAAAGTTTCAAATTACTCCCAATTTACACATGAGACGAGCCATTCAACAAAAGAAGGGTGCCGTTGTTTAAACCAGACTTTCAAATCTGTTAAGCCAGATCAGTTCTAGGATATCTTGGAATAATCCAGGGATTTCTCTGAGAATGATTAGCTTATCAGTAAGCAGATGTCAGAGGTCAGATATTTTGCTTTGATAATAAGTCTAAACACAGGTTAAGCTCTAAAGAAACTTTCCGACTAACCAAATAAAGCCCAAAGCGTGGTTTTATATTTACATGTATGTTTGCGTGTACACAGATATAATGAAGGGTCTGACACAGAGGGATCCATTTGCAGTATATTTATTAAATAGAGTTTAATAACAATAAGCACACAGATGTTATCCGTGTGCGAACTCACATCAAACACAGTAGTATTAAGTCGAAGGGCTGGCGGCAGGCAAACACAAGGCGAGTAATCAGGCATGGGTCAGAGGCAGGCGGCGAGGATCAAAGTCGGTATTCAGGCTTGGGTTCAGGGCAGACGGCAGGCAAGACAAGGTCGAGATACAGTCCAAGGTAAGCAACGGGAAAGCAGGCAAGGATGAGAAATGCTCAGTAGTGTTAGCCGGGGCAGAACAAGACTTTGCACTGAAGCGTGTGTGAGTGCTGCTTATATGTGTGTGCCAGGTGATTATGAGATGTGCTGAAGGTGTGTTTGTGACAATCAGTCAGTGAGGATGACGTAATATATTAGAAGTCCGGTGATGATGCTGGCCAGCGAGGGGAATGACTGGGACCGAGTCGGTAACAGTAAAACACACACCCTTTTAAAGTTTACTTCATTTTATATGCAAGTACTTGATTCACGTACACTAGAAAGATCTGTCTGTGACAGGTATTTGTGTGTTTTAATAACAAAAAACATGATATAAGTGTGGATATCTTTAATCCCCTCACACAAGCATTCATAAACACAATTATCTAATATTTTTTCCTGTCTCTAATGTTTAGTTTACTAGATCTTTTACATCTGTGAATGAATGACCTGGTCCAGTACTGATGTCTTGTGGACAAACCAATAACTGCAAATACAATTAACAGGGAATATGCAAGCTGAGCAAACATTTACATCTAGTCAAAAACAGGCAGTGTTTGTAGGTACTAGCAGAGGTGGGACCAAGTCATTGTTTGGCAAGTCACAAGTAAGTCTCAATTCATTGCCCTCAAGTCCCGAGTCAAGACAGGCAAGTCCCGAGTCAAGTCCCGAGTCAAAGGCAACAAGTCTCAAGTCAAGTCCAAAGTCCTGCAGTTTGATTTTCGAGTCTTTTCGAGTCTTTTTAACAGAAAAATAAAATATATACAGATTAGGTATGGTTGTAAGATCTGTATTAATTAAACAAACCTTTTTTTATGAAAGAACATCGCTCAGATATATAAAAATACAAATGCAATTTTCTGAAAAAGTACTGAACAGTGCTGCGTCTCGTCTTCACAGCATAATGCACAAGAACGAGTTCCACCAAAAAAAGACTCCATATTGCCTCACATCACACAGAAATTGCAGGTCTCCTGCTGTCTAATTCATAAAGTTTAGTTGTGCTATATTATGTCTTCGGTGATCAACTTGTGATTAACCAAAATTACATAACCTCAATGTGGTAGCAGTAGACCAACTCCTGTATGCTGCAAAGTTAAATTGAGTGAAATTAGAATTTTGTCAATTGAATCTCGTGTGTGCTAAAGAGATGGAGTTGCAAATCCATCTAGCAGCAATGTAAAATGGTAGCACATATTGTTAATGAAGTAGGCTACTTCATACAAACAATAACGTTGTTTTCTTCACATAACGTTGAAGAGCTTTGCTCTCTACCTTGTGTGATGCTCGGGCACGGATTTCCTCTGTTTGTGGACAAAACTGATTGCGAGTTCTCAAATATACGCTGCTCACGCGCAAATTTTCTCTCGCTCTCAAATATGCACTGCTCACACACAAATTTTCTTGAGCGCTCTCAGAGATTATATGCAAACTCACAATTTGTGTCGTGTTCCCTCTTCCTTTCATGCTTTTTGATATGATTCATATTGCTGCACTGTTTAATAACAATAACCAAAATACTAAAATAGACTTACATATTAAATGTTTAATCTAATAAACCATAACATTTTTGGTTGTTTTATATGATGAGATATTTTCAGTTTCAAACACTTAAAGACAGAGAATAGACCAGTGGTGCCTCCCTGAAAATTTGCTTAAGGGGGGCCAGAAGAGGCCAGCTACGTCAGTGGCACCAATCAATCCACAATAATTTAGTGGCTGCTATTTATTTATTGAAATATTGCATTTTATTGCATTTATGTAAGTAGATTTAAATAAATAATGTCAACAGCAAAATCATATCGGGTTGGCCACAGGGGTGGCTAGAGTTTACACAGGGGTAACACCCCTTGTAAAGGGGTTTACACCACTATAAGGCACCCCTGGAATAGATGTTGGATGTAAAGAATACATTTTATTTTAAAAGCATTTAAACAAAAACTAATGCAAGCAGAAATGTAACTGTGATAAAAATAAGGAAACACTTGATAAGGTATTATAGCCTACTGTATTATTCACTCTTCAAATAAATCTCACTATCAATCTCATTTTATCATGGCAGATAAAATAAACTAGTGTCTGCTGGCTTCCACTTTGCTGATGAGATTGTGGAGGACATTTTCCATGTCATCCTCTTCATTTTGAGGAAAGCTGTTCCACAGTGCCCCTGAACGCGTATATTGGCATGTACTGTGAAGAAGGAAACCATATCAACATTCTTGGAATAACCCTTCGCTAAGCCTTGCCCTCCTTAGTTACTGTTGCTACGCCTGTCAAGCTTTCATGCCTGGCACATCTATTACAGTGTATGCGCTTGTGTCAGACATTTCCAAGGATTTAATTAGTCATTTTTGGCATACAGGTGAGATATCTGAGAAAGCCAGACAAAAGAGGACTGCAGTATACATTACAGGGGTATATTCACAACATAATAGCAACTGATTAGAAAATAATTTTATCAAAATTGAAGCAAGGTTAGCCTAGCCACCTCATACGCTGAACATTCAACAGCATAGTTCATGCACAGCAGGAGAGGTGAAATTATAAAATAATCTAATAACCTAAGAAACTGATGGATTTGTGCCGAATATTGGCATCATTGACCCATAACAGTGTACAGTACCTATTACTGTCAGCATGTTTGTGTGCTCTTTATCCAGTTTTTATTCAAATTTGCAGTTAAGTGGAAGAAAAAAAAATTGAAATGCAAATCAAAGTATAAATAACAGAAGTGAACAAATAGATTTTTCCTACCAGCAAATATTAGTGTATGTATTTATATGCGTTACAATAGCGAGGGTTTAAACATAATATCGAGTGGAAAAAAAGAAAAAGACCGCTGGGAAACATAACCTGCTTTGTTTTTTTTTTCTTTTTTTTATAAGAAACACAGTTTAGATCTGTTTAGGATAAGAGGAGTGTGAGTTATTGCCACCTATCACTGAATGTGAATATCGAAAACAAAACCAACTTAGCTTAACTCCTTTACCGCCCCTCACACAGCTTGATCCACGCTGGCATTTCTCCTCTTGGGCTTTGGTTTTGAAAAGGGAAAAAATCCCACCACCCAGTCCAAACTTTTAGGATAGCGGGTGTCAGATTTGCACAATCCAATTGCGCAACGATTTGGCTTGTCTCCCTCGCTCGAAAGCTTGACAGAGCCCCTGCCCGTAGCTACGATTGGTAAGCCGCGATTGGTGGGTGGCTGTTTTTGGGCGTGGCTTAGCGAAGGGTTTAACAGGAGGATCCCGTGAGAGCAAAAGCACTAAAGGTATGAGACGCCATCGTAAACAAAAGTCAAGCGAACGCAAAGAGACTGAATGCACGAGAGAGAGAAAGAGAGAGAGAGGTGTATGTTGTATGTGAGTGAGAGAGAGAGAGAGAGAGAGAGAGAGAGAGAGAGAGAGAAACCGAGTATTGGGACGCGAGTATTGGCTCGATCTCAAGTTCAAATTCAAATTCTCTCTGCGTTCGCTTGACTTTTGTCCACTCCGGCGCCTCATAGTAGTCACGTTGGATACTGTCGAATCAAAACAATCTACCGTGCTTTGATTGGATGTCATGCCGAAAGCGCGCATGCTCACACACACACGCGCGCATGCTGTCACACACACGCGCGCACATGCTGTCACACACACACACACACATACATAAACGGGGAGAGAGAGAGCGGTCCATGTCAACGTACTTTATTATCTTTGGGCTTTTCATGGGAAGCAGCAAGTCTTTACAAGTCAATAGGGGCAAGTCCTAGTCAAAGTCCGAGTCATTTATGTTCAAGTCCAAGTCGAGTTGCAAGTCTTTTTATATTTTGTCAAGTCGAGTCTAAAGTCATCAAATTCATGACTCGAGTCTGACTCGAGTCCAAGTCACATGACTCGAGTCCACACCTCTGGGTACTAGTGGCAAATAGACAACAAAGCATGTTTTTTTTTTTTTTTGTAAAACTATTTTTAAGAACGAATATTGTTAAGTTTCTTGTAAGTTTTGTGGTGTTTTGTTGTTTGTTTTCTGTTTTGCGTTCTCTTCCGCTGTGTATCCTGTCCTGTTTTAGGTGTGCAACCATTGGTCGAAGGGGCTGTCAATCACCATTGTGACTCATTCGGCGCGCCAATCAGGAGCTGGTTTGCACAGTATGAATGCCGTGCGCTTGCGCTGTTCTTGAGGAGTGCTTGGCTCACCGTCAGTCTCCTCACTTCTGTTGGCCGGTCTGTTCACTTATGTTTTACTTAGTTTGTTTGATGTTGCTGTGTTCTGTTTTTCTCTCGAATAAGTGATTAATTTATTAGATAAAGCTTGTGCAGCTCAATTTAGTATCTATTGCGAAGCTGAACAATCTTCATGAGAATTGGATTATATGAAATCTTGTTTTGCTAATGGCTAACAGTTTGTACTTCACGAGAACTCTAGTAATTTGAGCAGCTTAGTATCTCTATTTGTTAGTTAGTTTATGAAGGTGTTGCCACATGTGTAGTTATGTTTTGAAGTAGTTGTGAAGTTTAGTTAAGCTACATGTTGAAGATTACGGTTTTGTTTCTGCATTTTTCTTTGGTTAGTTAGTGTAGTGGGTTGGGGTTTAGTTGATCGTTTGTTATATTTATTTCTTTGTTTTGGCAACACTCCTGTTTTCTTTGTTTAATTGAATTATTTAAAATTCCATCTACATTATATTTCCTATTTGCATTGTTTGACATTCTCTTTTTAATAAATCCTTAC
Source organism: Danio rerio (assembly GCF_052040795.2). NCBI lineage: Eukaryota > Metazoa > Chordata > Actinopteri > Cypriniformes > Danionidae > Danio > Danio rerio. The sequence continues at coordinate 38,638,907 of NC_141037.1, forward strand.
TTTTTGTTTCACTTAACCAGCAGTTGTGTCTTCTCCTTGTTCATCCAGCATCACTAGACTCACTGATTGCTACGTTTCATCCATTTAATATCTTAAGAACTTAAACGCGTAACAATACACATATTTTTGTAGTTTGAAATCTGATGTTTGAGAAAATATGAGAGCTCACTTACTTCTAAATCAATACTTTCACTTTTTTCAATGAACAGTGACATAGCAAACGTTAAGAAAACACGTAAAACAGTTGTTTCCTTATGAGATCAGGCTGGAACGAACCACTCAAACCCCAATACTTCTTAATGCGTACTTTAAAATGACCAATGATAGTGAGCAAGCATGCCCTACCTCGTATTCTGACTCAGTGGACTTGGGTGAGGTCTTGTCTCCATCCCCTATAGACACAGGCTCTGGTGTGGTGGCAACAGTTGGAGAGGCTGGATCTGTGGGCTGCTGCTGTTGCTGCTGCTGGAATGGTGGAGGTTGCTGCTGAGGAGAAGGCTGGGGTTTGAGTTTGGTCTGATGTTGAGCTTGAGGCTGCGGTGGTTGCTGCTGCATTGGCGGAGTTGGCGGCGTTGGTGGCATCGGCGGGGGAAAGAGCAGCGGGACGGTGATTACGTCTTTTTTAGGCTCCGACTCTACCTCGCCATGGTCCTCCATTGAGTTCATCACAGACACCAATTTCGCCTTCTTCTCTGCCTGCAACGTAGGGAACAGCGGGACAGGAAGAAGACGAGGTAAAGCACACAGAACACTAGTGTCTTATCCTGAGAATGGCACACAGTTCGACCCTTGAGTAATAGTGACTACTCGGTTTGTTTATAGTACTTTAAGCCCACGTGCCAACACAAATATCCCCATCCTCTTGATTGTTGCCCCTTTGAGCATGGTAAGTGGCTGAAAACAGTCTCCTTTTCATTGCATTGAAAGCTGTTTGCGATCACTTCGTAACAATCAGCACGTAACCCTCCCACCACACACACACACACCCACCTACCCACCCTCTCTTGGCTGAGATAGATGCGCTCTGGAGAGTTCAGTGAGTTTGTCCAACCTGACTCTAAGCTATTAGGTCAAAAACAGAGGACACGAGCCAAGCCATGACTTAAGCAGCTCACAGCAAATCCCCAACAGCTGCACCTCTCTCGACCCTCTCCTTCTCTCTCACTCGCACGTGAATCTCTTTCACAGCTGTACTTTCTCTGCTGTTGGGGTCCGGCTCCGTCTCCAATTTCACTCACACACACGTGAACCTGGCAAGGATCGGCGTGTGAGTGTGTGTAGAAAACAGTTGGATCTGTCCCCAGAAAGCTCTCCTCACATCTCTCTTCAGCTCACTCCCTCCATTATGGTGTCCATACATTCATATAAGCCCGCAAAAAAAAGGGGTGGGTGGGGGTAGGCTCTGGAGCCAAAAGCTCATGAGTGTGCCTGAATAGACGGGATGAGTGTGGAGTAGAAACATGTGGCCTCAAATCAAGAAGCCCTACTGTAGTTTATAAATATCTGTATAGCTTCTTCTATGAGCTGGGCCATATGTGCCAGCCTGTTTGTCTTTGACAGCGGTTGCCGGTGGAAAGAGTGTTTAAGCAAGTGGTTTTGTGCATATGTGCATGCATTTATCTCTGTAGGAATCTTGGTACCAGTGGTTTCCTGCCAACACTAAGTACACTTTTTAGGGAGATGTCTTAACATGGCGATTTTTAACATATATTAGTTTCTTAATTTCGAATGAGCAACACTCTTGCTAAAACTCAATTGCATCCACTTAAAAAAAAATTAATTAATAGATTAGTGTTCACTATAATAGTTGACAGAATAGCCATCCATATAAAAGCAGCTTATATTTGAGCCATGCTTTTAGTTTACAGAGCTCCTATGATGAAAATCATCTTTTGTAAGCTGTTTGGACAGAACTGTGTGTCCACAGTCATATTGGAGTGATAAAAACACAAAAAGTCTCTTTTTTTTTTTAAATCTCCTGACGTTAAAAAATGATCCAAATCCCTCCCATTTTGAGGCAGACCCCAACATGACGTAGGAGTGTGGTTTCCTTGCTTACCGAATTGATTGACAGCCGCGTAATAACATGTCTCCGTAGTAACATGTATAATCATATCAACAAGACAGGATGTGCGCAAAGCAACTGCCATTAAAAGATCTGTTCAGCTCTCTGTGATCATCAATCATCATCAAATGTGATCAAGAATGAGATTTACAAGTTTAAAACGTTTAAAACAGTGCATTTTTGTAATGAATTACTGCGATTTTACCATCTTTATCACCACAGCCGCATAGTGTCAGTACCATTATACAAGAAGACGCTTCAATCCGGGTTTGTGGACGTTAAATCAGGTTTATTTTGTACATTAACATAACGGATAACCATACAGCAGTGGATATTAACATGTATCCTGTCATATTTGCTGTGCAAAGTTAAATGCGCATGCCGTGTTTGTGTGTGTGTATGAACTTTGTAACAACATTTGTGTGACTCATCATTGCAGAAAGGCTTGAATCAACTCCACAACAAATACATCTAACAATCATTGGGAAAGTTCTTACTGTAGAATTTCTTACAAACGTTATGTGAGATCTGGTTCCTTCATGTCTGTCACTGTGCTGTTTATCTGAAGCAGCCAAGGTGGAGATTGAGGCACACCCTGACAGGCATGTGAGAACGGTGGGCGGGGAGAACTAGCATTAAAGGCACAGGTCACAAAAACAGGCTACTTTGTTTTCAGAGCAGAAACTTCCAATATTCTGAAAGCTATAATAAATAATCTGATGGGTGTTTTAAACTGAAACTTTACAGACTTCTTCTGTATTTACAAAAGACGTAAAATAGGTGACATTTAATGAATAAAATGTTTGTCAGAATTTCGCTAAAAGAAATGTTTGTCCATTGTACCTAGTCTACAGTGCCCTTAATAATGTACAACTGAAAATGTAGTATAGAGCAAATATTAAGCTGCACTATCAGCATTACAATATTGGCTAATTTTGCATTTCCTGATGTCTCCCAAGAGAATCCTGTACAAGGAAAACTACAGAGGTCTTAGCGCAGAGCCTTGGGGGACTCTTGGGACAGCCTGTGTCAGGGCCTGTGTATAAGTCAGGGACCTCAGAAGTACAAAGGTAAAGACCCACTGTTATACACAATGCTATGTTAGAACCATCATGGTGTTGCTATACCTTCCGTGCTAGTGTTTAACACTATTACTTTTTTTAATTGATGTAGTACTTTTATTTAATAAAAAAAGTATTTGTTACACTTTATAATAATGTTGTATTATTTAATGCACTCACTAACATGAACAAACAATGAACAATACATTTATTACAGTATTTGGTTATTTTAGTTAACATTACGGCGCATTAACTAATGTTAACAAGCATGACTTAGGATGTTAATAATGCAATAGTTAATCTCGAAATATGATTAACAAATGTTGTACAAGTATGGTTCATTATTAGTTGATGTTAGTCAATGCATTTACTAATCAAACCTTATTGTAAAGTGTGACCAAAGTATTTAAATCACTAGATTATTAAATAGTAGACAATATCATGGTTATTCAATACAGAATCAATATAAAAATAACTATATTTTGATATCTACTCATAACATTAGATATAACAATTGTTTATAATTGTGTATAATTTCTTATATTGTACATAAGATTTAACTAATACAACAGTGGCCTGATTTTACCTTACTGTAATCTTAGCTTAATCATTTAAAGCAAAACATATGAAAATAATTAAATCAGATGGAATCTAAATAATATATTATCTGTAACTACAAAACATTATATGAGCTGATCCGGCTCTATGTGAAGGGTAGAAATTACTTTCTTTTATAAATGTCTTACTATCTGTAAAAATAAACCCTTAAGCTGTCATACAATAGACTGATCATTCAAACTTAAACATAAAAGGTGCTAAAACGGATTGTGCATTGACGGCATGTAAGAACAACAGCCTTAAAATAAACATTCCTTAACTTCATAATTCTATGTATTGTTAGGGATGTTTTCATTCACTCTGGTGTGCTTTTGAGTTTAATTTGGCCATAATGTTTTCTGTGTTTCAGCAAGCAGAATTATTTTTGGTGACAAATGTTATTTTGACACATATTTTGAGAAAATGCTTAGAATTTTTAAAATGACTCAACAATACACTCCAGGAAAATTTCCAATCCTTTTGTTATCTTTTGCAATATGGCTGTATATCGGCACTGGTGGGAGGCATGCGTTGGCTTAGTGCCACCACCAGTGCATTTTTTGGCATAAATCTTTTATTCAACCTCAGTTCTGATCTAAATTAGTAAAAATGACAGGATTTTAAATAATAAATAAATAATGTCACTGATTTGATGAAACCCCCCCCCCCCCCACAAAATTACATATTTTCAATAAAAAGTAATCGTGGGCTGGATTTTTTTTTTTTTTTTACCCTTTAGGAAAGTATTGGACCTGAGAAACAACATTGCCTTTGATGCATTGTTTTTGATTCTATTTTCTCCCTGATTTATTGTTGGTGGCTGTTTTTGCCCTATTAACTTCCATTATAACCACATTTGTTTTATTACAAAACCATGACACCATATAATCATACATTTTTGATTGTTGGTGGTTTTCCCTGTTGGGAAGAGGTAACATTTTTCATTTTACTGTTGATGATCAGATGGCACCATTAATCCTTTAGGGGCCAAGGCCTGTGCAAAAATATATGGAGTAAAACAGCAAATTAAAGTGTAAGTGTATCTGTGAATGTGTGCGTGTGTGAGAGTGACCATTATGCACTTACCTTGATGTGTCTGAGAAAATCAAAAAAGCATCTCAGCTCTCAGAACTACATAAAGTAAACAAAGTCAATGGGGCAAAAACAGCCACCAACAGTATATTAGGAAGAAAAAATGAAAATCTAAAGCATCGAAGCCAATGTTTTAACTAATCGTTTACATGTCCAAGACTGTGATTAAATGGAAAAATCCAGTCCACAATTACTTTTCATATTGATAATACGTCATTTTGTGTGTTTTTTACCAAATTTGTGACATCACTTGTGAACTTGACAAATAAAGAGTTAAAATGCTGTAATCTAAACAATTTATGAGGTTGATTAACAGATTTATGCAAAATAATAATAATAATAATAATTAAATATTGATGTAATACATTATTACAGCAGTTTAATTCAGTGGATGTTTTCATCCATAACATAACAAAAGGGTAGTAAATTAAAACAGTGCACAAGGGTTAAAATAACTTTCTTTTTCGAAGTGAAAAATCCCCAAATGTTTACTACTATTAAAATATTATTAAACTAATGTCATTAAAGGGTTTGTTTTTAATTGGCCAACCCTGAATACAGTGTACAGTGACAGGAAGAAAAGAATGCTGGTTTAGGGAGAGGGGAATGATTATCTATATATAAAAAGAAAAATAGACAACTCACTCTCTCCAAAAAAAAAAATTGGGGGAGGTTAGAAAAGCACTATGGCTATAAGTGGAGATTTGCTTCTGGACATATTTTTTTTTTCACCCCAGCTGTAAATGCCCCTCTTCGGGGGCCTCACTGTAGCGAGTCTGGCTCTTGAAATTAAGGGAGGGGGAGACGAAGAGGAAGGAAAGGGGGAGGGAACCAAGAGTACAGTACTTTACAGTCTTTGTCGGCCACAAACACACAGCCCAGCTTGGCAATAACAACATATATAAGCCGCATGTCATCCACTTGAGAAAGATTCAAATATCCAATGATGCAGTGTACATGCAGAGACTAAAGTAAGAGTATATATTTGAGATTCTGGAGAACGAAACACAACAAACAAGAACTAATCAAGCCAATGTATTAAATACACACAATTACGATTATAAGAAACTTTAAAAAGTTTGTCACTGGTAGGGAAAATAGCTTGGCTGACATTCTTATTTGTATAGAAATAAATAAACATGAAGGGACATGAGAAGATCTTATCAAAATGTATGAATGACGTTACACTAATTAGGCACCACTCTCATAAAAATAAAGCTAATGGCTCCTAAAAATTCACTAAAGGCATTGATGGTTCTATGAAGTCCATGTGAAATCAAAATAGTTTGTAAGATGTAAGTATCAGTATGTTAGTCTTAAGGATATCAACAAACAAGCTTGCTCCAAAACAGTGATAAAATTTGCGTTAAGAAGAAATAAACATCCAAAGCTTGCAGTTTGTCACTTCCGCCTAAATGAGGGGTCTGGATGCAGACCTGGTGCAGTGCAATCTGGGCTGCATCCAATGCTTTTTAATGTGCTCATCTAACCCCACCCCTCACCGTGATGTCAATAGCTCTATTTGAGTGCATTGTGTCTGACATTGCATCGCTGAGTGATGCAATTTCAGCTTGCATCATAAAGGCTGCATCCAGATACTATTGAAATGAATCAATGATTTTTTTTTTATGTGACCTCATATTTCAGTTTCCATCAAATCTTTTAACCAATCAAATGCCTTCTAGTATCTGACATATCCCGTCTTGTTGAAGAAGCTATTGCTATGTGCAATTAAGCTCAACCACCCTCACTGACAGAGCAGTAATAATAACAAAATGCTATTGGCTATTTATTTTATATGGGGGAGGAGCTACTCTATGGCCCGCCCTGTCTGTTTGTTTCACTTCAAATTAGATCACACATCGAACAAAACTGTACATTTCAGAGCACTCAATTGGACCTTTAAACAGCCATAGGAAAATAGGTACAGTGTAAAAGTTTCTTTATATTATCCAATATTGCAAAATTGTATGGCTTAGTTTGTCACTCTGCTACCGAATGTTGCTTTGTGGATCCACCCCATAGGGGCACAAAATGGATTGCAAGGATCTCTAAGGGTGCTTTCACACCTGTGAATCGATTAAGTCGTTCCGAAACAGAGATTACAAATGTTACATTGTTGCTCTTTGCTCTTGGAGCGGTTCGCTTTCACACTGCAAAGTTTCTAATCGGACCAAAAGAGCTAAAACAAGTCACGTGCGAGTAAACTCTCCTTACATTGGTCAGAGTGTCAGGGTTTATTTTGCAGCGTCCCGCTAAGCTATCAGGAGAGGTGGTGGTTTGGTGGTGATTGACAGGGTGCGCGCGAGAGACGCGGTGGGGAGGGGTGAGAAGGGTGCGCGACGATGCCTATTTGAGGACCTGGAGGGAGACCCGAGATTAACGGGAGATCATCACTCGTTTGCGGGCATCCGGAGACTAGCGAAACTTCCCGCCCTACTCATAATTCTCTCTTCATATAGCCGTAAGCCTATTACATATTCATAAAACACTGTGATATAACCGCGCTCGGATCGGATCGCTTTCTCACTGCAATCGAACCGCTCCAGGGTTTGTTTCAATCGAGCCGAGACCACCTCATTCAAGCGATCTCGGAGCGATTACTTTGGCGTGGAACAGAGCGCGATTGCCCTGTTCACATATGCCAATCGAACCGCGCTAACTGGGCAAACGAGATACATTCCGAAACAAAAGTGTAGGTGTGAAAGCACCCTAATTTAAATTTTCATTCTGGCGGAATGACATGCCTAAATCTACTCGAATTGCGAAGAGCATCTGGCCATCTTTAAGTAACATCAAAAGATCTGTTTCATCAATTCTTAACTGATTAACACAAGCAAGGCTCATTCTGAGAACGTAAACCCAACAAAATTTTTTTGCGTTTTTGGTTTTCGCAAATCCATCATTGTTTTTCACTGCTTTGTATGATTTTTTAGCTCTCAAATTTCCCTCAGAAATCCCATTCACGCCTGCTTTTCTTGCGTAAGTCCACCAGGGGCCGCTGTTGACTCACTGACCGATCGACTGACCCAGCCTCCTTTTTAAAAGCACAGATTGACAGAATTGTAGCCCAAATAAACAACATTTTTGGACTGGACATAGATATAGACCCTTTGTCCCTTCTCCTGGGTTTTCCTTGCAAACTAATCAAGAACAAGTATAAACAACGACTCTTCTGCCTGTTAACTTTTGCTGCCAGAAAGAACATTTTGATGTCATGGATCAATGATAAGCCCCCTTCCATAAAAGGATGGCATTCAATAACTCGAGAGATTATTCCCCTGGAATACCTAACATGTCTTAGCCACTCCACAACTGATGCATTTATTCGCACTTGGACACCATATCTGGACAGTATAAACCTTGCTTTATGTGACATTTTGAAACTCTGAATGACATAATGTCTGTATAGACATTCATTTATGTGTTTTCTGTTTTCATCAAACTTTTCACTCTTCCTGCCATATTGTATTGTTTGTAATATAACAGCTTATGGCTTTGGCCATATGTATATTTTAGAATATGCATTTATGTTTTGTGTCAGGCATTTTATGTTATGTTTGTATTTTTGTTTTGTGTCTGTCTAAAAAGAAAAAAACAAAAAAAAATTATATTCTAAAAAAAAAAAAAAAGCACAGATTGACCCACTCACCCACTTTGCCTAACCTAACCGACAGTTTTAAAAAGCAATCAAGAAAAAGAAAGCTCCCGTCTGATTTTTACCACGTTTTCAGATTTTATCACATTCTCATTCTGTTATTTACTAGTTTATTTTATTCTTTGGCTTTTGTTTTTGTCTTACCCGCTTTCTGGAACCGTTCTTTGCAGACTCAAACCCCGTCATCAAGTCTGCTGACGTACATGGCGAGCTAACTGGACAAACTGGTAACTGTGGGAAAGCCATCCATACGGAAGCGGTCAGCTGGTAAGCGCAATTAAGAAACGTTATCATACCACCCTGTAGCAACTTCAAACTTTCAGATTCGGCTTTTCAAGCCACCATAAAGTTTGTCTTCAAACTTTAATATCTAGTTTTAAAGATGAAATGCAGCAATACGTACTTCTGGCTACATAATTTGCGACCTCCAGAAATGTATGTAGGGCTACATTTTCAGAATGACCCTATATTAGATTAACAATAGCGGTCACTAGTTATTAATTTATATTTTTCCTGCTTCTATATTTGTATATTTTAAAATAGCACTACTAAACTAACTTAGACTTGTCAGGGCATTTATATATCACTGCTCTCTTGTGAACTGTAGTGCTCATTATTATGCTCATTTGTAAGTCAATTTTGATAAAAGCATCCGCTAAATCAGGGGTTCCCAAACTTTTCAGCCCATGACCCCCAAAAGAAGAATGGCAGTGATTCGCGACCCTCACATTCCTCAGAGGTGGTTATAAATACACAACTGTTGCACACACAACAAAAGGCCTATATAAAAACGAGCATATTGACAACACAGAAAGATGCAACAGTCTAACAAGGCTATAATTTATACAACCATTTATCCATTCATTCATTTTGTTTTCGGCTTAGTCCCGTTATTAAGTTATTAATCCGGGGTTGACACAGCGCAATGAACGGCCAACTTATCCAGCACATGTTTTTTACGAAGCGGATGCCCTTCCAGCTGCAACCCATCTCTGGGAAACATCCATACACAATCATTCACACTCATACACTATGGACAATTTAGCCTACCCAATTCACCTTTACCACATATCTTTGGACTGTGGGGGAAACCAGAGCACCCAGAGGAAACCTACGCGAATGCAGGGAGAACATGCAGACTCCACACAGAAATGCCAACTGACCCAGCCAAGGCTCGAACCAGTGATCTTCTTGCTGTGAGACGATAGCACTACCTACTGCGCCACTGCGTCGCCCTACAGTCATTTATTATTTTTAAGATGCAGCAAATTGATTTAATAGCACCAGGTTAAACTTCCTGACACCTTTATGGGAGTCAAATAGGCTTACATAAAAAAATAAAACCAAAAATAGACTTGGGCTGAAAACAATGTGCCCACCAGTGTCGTTGGGTGAGGTTAATATTAAATTAAACCATTGCTGTGTTGTTAAACTAGTGTAAACACAACAATCCTATGAAAATAAATTAAAAGGCTGATGGCTTTTTTATTTGAATGTTGTTGCTTTTTCATGTAACTATTAACGCCTATTTTTATCTTCTTAGGGTTATGAATAAAATATAGTAATTCTAATAGTGTGATAAAATTTGTTTTACTTTTGGAAATCACTAAGCAACCCCATGTCATTGTCCCGCGACTTTGGGAACCACTGTGAAAAATGACAATGTAATTGTACATAAGCAAGAGAAAGAAATAAGGTTTGCTAAAAACAGTTCCCAGAGATGGGTTCCGGCTGGAAGGGCATCCGCTGCGTAAAAAGTTGCTGGATAAATTGGTGGTTCATTCCGCTGTGGTGACCCCGGATTAATAAAGGGACTAAGCCAACAAGAAAATGAATGAATGAATGTTAAAAAAACACAGAATATTTTAAATAAGATGCTTCATTTTTATTTCAGTATGTTGATGTACTTCCAACTGAAACAGAATATTAAGTAGGGGGCGGGGCTTTCATTTTGCACATTATACCCTGATAGCAAACTAATGGTAAGAGGGGCGTGGTTAAGAATACCAAACACCAAATGCAGAAGCAAACAGTCACACTTTGGTGTGTAAAGTCTAGATAGGATACATGGCCGACCAGACGTATGACATGCACCTCAATATAGCAACTTTTTTTATGATACTATATAACAATAATTAATATTTGTACAGGGCTGTGACAGTTGGGTTTAGAGTTAGAGTAGGGTTAGATGTTAAAAAATACAATTTATTGGGTAATTTAATATAATATTAAACATAAATGGGGTGGGGTAGACATTGGGTTTACGGTTGGGGTGGGGGTAGACGTTAATAAAATACAATTAATTAAATTGTAAATACAATTAAATAATTTTCGTCAACTTCTGGCCGCGACCATTTCTGATCTAGCAACAACCCACTTTGGTTGAAGATTATAAACAAACTTTTTTTTAATGGATCAAATTGCACGGGTTAATTGTTCACCTAATGCAGCGGTTCCCAAACTGGGGTGCGCAGTCTGACCACCGGGGGTGCATGAGAGAATGTTTGTAAAGGTGGAACTTTTTATCTTTTATTATTTTTATGCATTTATCTTGGGAAAACTTTACGTGTCATATTTTTGAGAGAAAAGAAATTCACTGAGAAAGAAAAAACAATCACAGTACAAATTGTAATTTACAACCTATGCATACTCACTCATCTCGTGGTTTCACGTCTTCGTCACAATTAGGCACTAAGTTACAGTACATTCGTAATTTTTTTTTCGCTTACTATATTAATCAAAATGGACACCTGGTAAAAAACAGGCACTTTAAAGAAGTCAAGTGGCAGTAGGAATGAACCATCTACATCGGCCTCTTCTATGGAGACGTGCAGCGGCCTTGAATATACAGTATGAACTCGGAGGATAACGAACAAGGTGAAGAGGCACAGGTGGGAACAGAGAAATCCAGCAGAGATGTACTGATGAAGAGAATTAGAAAAGTTGCACCATTGGTTTCCTGGGTACACTGCAACATCCACTAAAAGCATCCACAAAAGTCGATCAAAGGAGGTCGAGCCTTCTCATTTATGGCTCCAAAACTCTGTAATAGCCTTCCTGATAATGTTCGAGGCTCAGACACACTCTCGCAGTTCAAAACTAGATTAAAGACCTATCTTTTTAGAAAAGCACACACTCAGGGCATCACTTAGCGGTATGATACATGAATGTGCCCCACACAGGTTTTTGCATCTCGTTTATATACACTATGAACAGCAGCTACGCTAATTATTCTCTTTATTCTCTATTTCCACCAAGGGATACTCTTTCCGAGGCCCTCAGATTATGCAGCACCACTGATTCGATCCATGACCAGCGACGAGATGATCGCAAGGTTTCCATAATCCTGGACAAGGCTGTATCCTGAGCAGCTGCTGTGGTGGTCATGGAGAAGTGGAGAGCCTGAGACTGATTCCTGTGACGCTCCAGGGACAGACAAGTCTCTGCTGAGGTCCAGCATTCTCCAGCCTCCAGCGTCTAGACTGCTGCTCTGCACAAGACGTTTGGCCATAGGAGAAATTATTGTGCCCAACTGAACCTGGTTTCTCTCAGGTTTTTTTTTAATTCTTTACTTTCGCCAATTGGTGAAAAGTTTTTTCCTCACTGCTGTCCCCACTGCCTTGCATTTTTCGGGATCTGTAGAGCTGCACATCAATGGATTTGCTCTTCAGTGTTTGGACTCTCAGTAGTGATTGTTAACCACACTGAACTGAGCTAAACTGAACTGAACTTAAATTCTGAAAACTGAACTATACTGTTTCAATTTCCTATAATCATTTATGTGAAGCTGCTTTGACACAGTCTACATTGTAAAAGCGCTATAGAAATAAAGGTGAATTGAATTGAAAAAGCTCTAGAGATGTAAAACTTGCCAGATGAACTTTTGTCTGTACTTAATGACTTCTTTACTTCGTAAAAGCTTGTCCATTAAATTAAAGTATTTTATTATTTTTATTTTAATCATGTATACTGAAAATCTGTGTATTAAGTTAATGTAGTTAAAAATGTTAGTTTAATCGTAGAAAGGGTGCTTGACAGGTGTCAAATATTAGAAAGCGGTGCACATAGCAAAAGCTTTGGGAACCACTGACCTAATGAATAACAATGTCGAAAGTAAAATAAACATTGTATATTTTTATTTCACACCACTTTAAAAACAAAAATAGTATTAGATTTAACACTAATATAGAATATCCTCCAGCCACTGAAGTAATAAGATGCAGATCTCTGGCTTTTAATATTCTAATTGAGCCTCAGCGCTAAGAAAACGAACTTAAAAGCCACTATGGGACTAAAAATGTGAACAGAGAATAACCCAGAAGCTTATGGTATTAAGTGCTATACTATCCTTTTCAGTTACAGTAAATACAGTGCACATAAATCCAGTAGTGAAAGGTAAGAAGGGTAACATTGTGATAAAGAGATTTTTTAAAGCTCTATGCTAAAGCCGGTTTGCTGTAATATAGGAGCGCTACCTATATCTGAAAGGAAACACCCATGGCCTTAAGCTTCGCTCCACATTACAATGATCAGCCAAGCCTTTTTTCCCTAAGAAAGCTCCTCTGGCGAATTCTTTTCTATAACCTTTTTCTATAAATCTTTTTTGCAATTATTTTTATACCACTAGCTAATGCACATGGATGCCTGTATTCAAGATCTCCATGCATGTCCTGCATTCTGAGTATTTTGCTGCATGCACAGCCATGAAAAGAAAGCACATGCTTAAAAAATATGATTATATACAGGGCTCACTATATGAGGACTGCCTACGGCCAAGTGAGATGGTTTCAGGCTCCATAAGCCAAGTTTCGTTTGCCAGTGCTTGTTGTCACTACTGTATGTCTTACATTCATTGATCATGTGCATGTGCTTTTAAGTCTTAGAAATAAAAATGTTTGGTTTTCTGTGACAAAGTGAATGTTGTAGTGTGCTTATTCAAACATCGGAACAAGCAAGCGATTCATATGGAGTCAAATCAGTCTCAAATATAATGCATTTGCAAACATTAACTTACGTGCACCGCCCCATTCACATTTACAAAATCCAATTCATACATTTAAAACACAACTCATAAATGCACAAATCCAATTCATAAACTGAAAACACAATGTGTGAAAACAAGTAAAAATCATAAATGTTTCCCCTAAGTAATTGAATGTGTGCATTTATGTATTGTGCTTTGAATTTTACAAATGATGTATTGAATTGATGCATTGTGTTTTGAATTCACTAATTGAATTTGTGCATTAATTAATCATGTTTTGGATTTACAAAGTAAATTTTGTAAATGTGAATTGTGTATGAATTTTATTTTCTAAATGTATTATTTTTGAGACTGATCTGGCTCCATAGATTTAAGCTAACAAGAATGAATGCTGTAAGCCCAATTTACACGCAATAAATGACTTGTCCTGCTTGTTTAAACTACTTATATAAAACAAACTGAAGCAACACAATTCTAAGGTTTTTTGGGGACAGCATAATTGTTTTACGTTTAATCCACTTAAATTTGTAAAGAGGATTAAGTCGATTTGTGTTGGGACAACATGAAGGAATTGTGTGGAACCCAGAACCTTTTACAGTGTAGCAACAATGATAGCCTAGGAGGGAATCGTTTAATAAACTCATATAATTTGGGGATTATACAATATGTTAGTTTTTAAGTTGAAATATATTTATTTTAGGTTATACATTATTATTTAAATCATATATAGAATGATGCAATGTATTAATATTACATTATTACACTGCATGAGTAGTTTAAAACATGGTAATATATATGCAATAAGCTAAAGATACATTCAAATTAATAATAGTAATAAAAATAGCTAATGATATAAACAAGGTTCTATTATTTAACACTGCCTAATGCATGAATCTTTATTACAGTTGAAATCTGTTGAAAATTATGAAACCCCCCACAGTATGTCTGATAATATTTTTTCTTCAGGAGAAAGTCTTATTTGCTTTATTTCGGCTTGAATAAAAGCAGTTTTTAATTTTTTAAACACCCTTTTAAGGTCAAAATTATTAGCCCCTTTAAGATATACATTTTTCAATAGTCTACAGAACAAACCATCATTATACAATAACTTGCCTAAGTACCCTAACCTGACTAGTTAACCTAATTAACCTAGTTAAGCCTTTAAATGTCACTTTAAGCTGTATAGAAGTGTCCTGAAATATATCTAGTAAAATATTATTTACTGTCATCATGGCAAAAATAAAATTAATCAGTTATTAGAAATGAATTACGTGGGGAAAACATGCAAACTCCACACAGAAATGAAAACTGACCCAGCCGAGGCTTGAACCAGCGACCTTCTTGCTGTAAGGCAACAACACTACCTACTGCACCACCGCGTCACCCTCTTTGCAGAGTTTAGTAAATAAAAAATATATTTATTTATTTATTTGGCAGGGACTGTGTATATTAACTAGCATTGCTGCAAATGCACCCGAATTAGTCAGAAAGCTATATTTTATCCATTGTCACTGGACAGATGTTAAAATTGTCATCCTAAAGAACAATACAAAAATTATACTAAGAAACACTAAATAGACATAGTTAAGTGGATCCTAATAAATGAAATGTATATGAACAAAATATACCAAAAACACCAACATTATGTAATGAAGAGTAGTTAAAGCATATTTAAACAACATAGGGTTTCACTGCTAGCTCATGTTAGCATAATAGAATAATAAAATAATATAAACAGATGAAATGTAATAGTGAAATTAACATTAAGGAGGATTAATACATTCTCTAGATGTACTCTTACTATTAGCGAATGTTAAGTATTACAGTTAAATCGATATTACAAATGTGTAACAGTCTCAACTGAATGATTCTTAATACATAACATTATTACTTCATAAGTAATAATAGCAGTACATACAGTTGAAGTCAGAATTATTAGCCCCTCTGTTTATTTTTCCCCCAACTTCTGTTTAACAGAGAGCAGATTTTTTAACACATTTCTAGACATAATAGCTTTAATAACTCATTTCTAATAACTGATTTATTTTATCTTTGCCATGATGACAGTAAATAATATTTGACTAGATATTTTAGGACACTTCTATACAGCTCAAAGTGAAATTTAAAGGGTTAACTAGGGTGATTAGTTTAACTAGGCAGGTTAAGGTAATTAGGCAAGTATTGCATAATGACGGCTTGTTCTGTAGACTATCGAAAAAATATTGATTAAAGGGGCTAATAATTTTGACTTTAAAATCATTCATATAAAATTAAAAACTGCTTTTATTTTAGCCAAAATAAAACAAACAAGACTTTCTTTAGAAGAAAAATTTTTATCAGACATACTGTGAAAATGTCCTTGCTCTGTTAAACATCATTAAGAAATCTGAAAGAAAACAGATTTATTAAACTAAAATATTATTTTAAACAATTTATCTGTCCCAGAACATCTTTAGGAATCAAACAAAATTTTGTTTCCGTTGATTTTTCCTCTTTAAAAAAAAAAATTATTTCATATTTTTCCCTAACATATAAATTTGGGCTGCAAATTTTTGAACCATTGTAAGTTATTTTGTTACATAAGCTCCAGATTTGGCTTCAGTATTGACTAAACATGTATATGCCCAAATATAATATTGTAAAGCATCCTATAGAAACTATTCATTCAAATGAGAGATTTGTGAGGGGTGTACTTATATACATTCAATAATAACCTCATTTGTATTATTTCAACAAAAAATAATCACGTTATCACATATAAAGAATATACAACTTAAAAATGTACAATTTAATTAATAAAATATACATGCATGTCTCAACAGCTTGTATCACTGCAAAATGTGAATCATAATATCGTCCAGCTCTGCTAAATGTGACTACAAGGCATGAAGAAGTTTTGAAACTGTAATCAATCCAGCGCATAAAGACATTAAGCACTGCTTCCAAAGAAAGTCACGTTAAATAAATAACCTTCCCCTTAAACTTTGAACAATATGAGGAAACAGTTTGAATGAATTCCCTTCAAATGCCAGCAGCGCACACTGAAATTCCAACAGGCAGGAGGATGAATGGCCATCGACACTGTGTGACAATCGCATTTATATTGATGTGACTTTGTAAGAGACCGAACAAAAGCTCTTCGCTTTTTAGCCCCCAGAGTGCAAAGAATAGAGGATGCATCTAGTTTAAAGTGCATTAAAGACTCGGCTGATCAACAGTTCAGCAGAGGTCAAGCCTGCTAAATGAGCCTTAAACATTAAAAAGTCTTAAAGGCTTTCACTTCTAAATGCTTGTTTTAGTCAAAGTGTCAAAAGCTGAAGTGCAAAAGTCTGCCTGCTTCAGTGTGTGTGTGTAGCCTTGACTAGCGCTGGCAGTGCACTAATCACACGCGCTTCCCGGGTTCACTCGGTTCATTCATATTTGCATATCCTTAAAAAGACACGCACCGCATTTCCTTTTCAGCGCAAACGACAACCGATGCAAGATTCACATGTTTACAGTGATAGACCCGAAATAAAAAAGCACATGATCTCTGTTTTCAAAACAACTTTTGGAATAACTCTTAAAGCGCTGGTAAGAGTTCAAACATGCTACGTCTCTGCAGACTGACTGTACACAGAACACACTTGTCAGATCACAGCATACTTAAATACCCAAACTTTCAAATGAGAACAAAGCCAGTATGCACAACAACGTCCTGCACAGGCAATAAAACAGGAAACACAGTCAACTCTCTGCAGTGATAACATAGAGGCTAGACTATTTAAAGCAACAGATTTGTTTTGTACTTGCAATGTTTTAAGCCCGCTGCCACAACCAGCTTTTAAAAGAGATGTGTTTTCCTTTAAGCTAGCCAGGGGCAGATGGTCCGTAACAAGTCTCCTGGAAATACCTGAAGTCAGCATAATTCCTCCTCCAGCAACTCTACTCAGACATGCACACTGTCCCCTGCGCTATCAACAACAAACAAGTCAGCCGACCTACCCATACACGCCTGCACTCGGCACTTTAAATCCAACGTGTGAGTCACTTTTTTTTCCTGCCCCACTCTTGGCTCGGTGGACACCGCTTCCCAAAAAAAAAAAAAAGAAAAAAAAAAACAGAAAGCATGAACATTTCTTTGTCTGGGAATTCAGGGTCAGGTGGTTCCCAACAGGAATTCTGGTTGGCTAGAGAGGACTTGCAGAATGTTGGCGGCCGTCCAGGAGGCTGTCTTGCAAGCAGCGCTGGAAATTCGCTGTAAACCTCATCTTCACCCTTATATCCATAGTACGGAGTTCATTTCCACTGCGGAGAGAGTGTAGTGAGGGGAGGAGTGAAGGGAGTGGGATGGGGGTGGGAAGGAAGGCTCTACTGTAGTGTTAAAAAAAGAGAGAGAGAAAAGGAGATGACCCCCCCCCCAACTCACTCACAGAAAGTGAAAGCTGGGTTATATCTCCCCCCTCGCTCTCTTCTAAGCTGCATGCGACTCAGGCCTTGTAGCCAGAGGAAGGAAACATGTCAAGGCCCCCCTGGGTTTCCTGCTGCATTGTTGTGTCCGGTGTGCATTTGGCTGCACGGTTACAGAGAGCAAGCAGAGAAATAACATGTTACGATCTGCGCTCCTCCACAATGTGTCTATTCAGAGGGAGAAAAAAACACACACAAATTCCCAGGCTCCTGACAGAGGATTCCTCCTCTCTGCGTGAAGAATGCCAAACGCCCATTTCTCTGGAATTTTACAACATTCACTCACGAGACAACTGTGTGTCCGGCTAATTTGGCCGTATTTTTGGGATCGCTGACACTTTTATGGCTGATCCTCAAACACCGCGTGGTGAGAGGCAGAGAAAAGGAGATCGGGGTGGGGGGGAGCTCGATTTCCATTGGCCGGCTCTCTTTGGTTACTGAGGAAAAGGGAGGTTATGTAACAGAGCAGTTCTCACCGTATGACACAGAATTGTTAGGAAAACATGAACTACTTTTGCCTGCAATCATGCTTCAGATTTGCCATAGCTGTGGGGCTAAAGGACTGACCTTAATCAATGCTGTACAATCTTTTTTTGGTACCTCTAGAACCTAGAAAAAATTCAATTCACGTTTATTTCTATAGCACTATGTAGATTGTGTCAAAGCAGCTTAACATAGAAGCTCTAGTAAGTCCTTCCAGGATTTCGATAGCTTTATTAATACTGACAGAAGCCTGAAATTATTGTTTTTGTGAGTAAAGTATGACTTTATTTACTTAAATTATTGAGTTCTGCTGTGAAAATACACACAAAAAAAACCTTTTAAAGGTTTTTTTTAATATGAAGAACTCGGGGGGGGATTGATTAACTGCAAAATTATACATGCATACAATGATGTTCTCACACTGGTCATACTGCTTTACATCATGGTCACAAGTTTCTTTAACCACACTGAAGCCTATTGATTCGATGTATAAACAAGCAATTCAAATTATGAACTTAAAGCCTATGCGATGACATTTCTAGCTATGTTTCTTTCCACCTATTTTAATGTGCATTTTGGATATCCGCATTAAAAAAAACGTTGATGGAAATGCCAAGATGCGCATTAATTTTGAAAATGCGCATTAAAAACTAAGAACTGAGTAGGATAAACTTTTCATGCGCATAAACTACAATGGAAACAATTTTACCACACAAATTCCAGAATGTGCATTACAAATAGCTCATGTGATTTTGTTAGAAGATTTCATGTGATGATAAAAATGTGAGCGATTTTACAACCGATGGACACTTCGGACCTCCTTTCAGTAGGGAAGATGTTTGGTGTTACACTCAATTCGGAAGGGCTCACTATGCTCTACTCCTTTCAGAGAGACGCTCACTCAGAAGGGATTAGTTCATAGAGATGAGCCCTCCGAATGGAATCCAGTGAAATTGTTAGTTTATATTGCAACGCTTAGTTGAAAGCAAGTCCATGTGAAAGCACCCTTTAGCCTCCTTCTGAGAATTACTATTGATCACAAAACCATGCTTTCCTGACAAGATGAGCATGACAATCACAGCTTTGCTCAATTGCATTTGCAATTTCATTTCAAGTATTCACCTAGAACTACAGTATCGACTAGTCAACTGATTTTTAAAAGTGCTAGAGTGCAAAACTAAGGCATGTGCTTTTAATAAATGTATGTTATAGTATGATAGCGTCATTGTAATAATTGTTTGTGATGTGAACCAACCTTAAGGCTCAGGCACAACTTTCAAAACAATAAACTATTGAACTATATGTCTGATTGACCAGTAGCGGACAGTAGAAGTGCCCAGAAAACCTGTCTCTAGTGGAGCAGTGATCATACAATTAAACTTTAAGACACTGCAACAATTTGAACACTGCAGCTCAATGTAAACATGCACAGATTCACCATGAGACAGACTATAGATCTTACTTTAAAAAAAGAATTTTTACTAAAATGCGTCACAATTTTTATCTTCGATTATTCCGGACATTTCCAACAATCAGCGTAGCAACTCATTAAAGGGTTAGTAGCTGACCCTGAAATATTAATTCTCACATCATGAATTTATGTTATACACCCAAAGACTAATATTCATCTTTGGAAAGTATGTATTCATTCATTCATTCATTCATTCATTCATTTTCTTGTCAGCTTAGTCCCTTTATTAATTCGGGTTCGCCACAGCGGAATGAACAGCCAACTTATCCAGCAAGTTTTTACACAGCGGATGCCCTTCCAGCCGCAACCCATCTCTGGGAAACATCCACACACACACTCATACACTACGGACAATTTAGCCAACCCAATTCACCTGTACCTCATGTCTTTGGATTGTGAGTGAAACCGGAGCACCCGGAGGACTCCCACGCGAAGGCAGGGAGAACATGCAAACTCCACACAGAAACGCCAACTGAGCCGAGGTTTGAACCAGCGACCTTCTTGCTGTGAGGCGACAGCACTACCTACTGCGCCACTGCCTCGCCCGGAAAGTATGTATTGAATAATAATAATTATTATTATTATTTTTATTATTATCATATATAATACAAAAACGGGCTCCTATTCGCATGTGAACATTGATCTGCAAACATTAACATGTTTTATGCATAGGAATAAACCTCATTGGTTCTTGCAAAAGGTATGAAAATGCTGAATGAATCTTACTAATTCTCAAGCGTCAAGCAAGCATGCAAATTTGAATTTTGTATTATCATATAAAGCACTTACTTTCCTCCAGAAAACTCTGATTAAATGTATAAATTGATAGGGATTTTCTTAGCTCTTAGAAGTTATTTAAAACACCAGAGTTTTGGGTGAAAAGACTTTTAGTGGAAGAACAAAAATCCTTCAGATTTACATTCATTTGTGTTGAGATGAAAACAAGTCCTATGGCTTAGAAAAAACAAAAGGGCGAATGAATGAAGGCAGAATTTTATAAATCAGCATTCATTCATTCATCCATTCAATACCAATGAGAATGGTCACATGCACATTTAACTCGATCATAAAAGTTGCCATTTATGACGAGCTTATCAACCAATTTACACGCCTCTGATTGGCCACCGTATTCCAAACAGATATGCCTGTAATTAGTTTAAATGATGGATTTCCAGTGTTAAAAGAAGCCAGTACTGGATGTCACACAATTTTGTTTTCTTACATGTAAAAATGTCTCAAATCGGATCAATTTTTATTAAGAAGTTGCATGACAAACATTGGTATAAAATAGCCAATGGATTTTCAGTGTGAAAAAAAGCCAACGAGATGTCTCATGAAATAAATGGTACCTTCATGCGTGATCAAAAATGAATCTTCAAATACACTTGGATTTATGCTGTCGCTGGTTTATTCGCATGCTAACGCATTCTCAACTGTTGCTGCTATTATTAAAAACTGACAGTTTCCCTATCGCTCCTAGTTTCCTTGGGACAGTGGTGAGCAATGGTACTCACCTCCAACTTCCACTTGGCCAGCAACTCCTCCCTGGTCCTCCTGCTAATGTAATAAGGGTCACCAGCTTGGAAGGTTACTCTGGGCATGGGTCTTTGACGGAGGCTGACTTCCCAGCCCACTCCCCCACGGAGCCTCCCTCGAGCTCCCTGTTTAAAGTACAAAAGCAAAAAAACAAAAAACAAAAGCAAAAATAAAGGTAAAGGAAAAAATTACGACTCACTGTTTCTTTAGAGTGCTTATCTATCTGTGCGCTCTCAAATGAAAGAGGGAAGTAGGCGGTTTGTGGTTTTGTGAATTGGCTGGTTGGAGGACTCTCAAACTAGTGTACTCAACGAGCGGTCCGAGACATTTATAAACTTCGGTTTGAGGAATAGAAACCCTCACTTGAAGCGGAGGACCAAGTGTATTTGATATTGCACCATTAGGGTACCATTTCTTTCATAATCAGGTGGCTGGAGAAACAGGTTCCACGGTTATCTTCCGAGTACGTTTCTTTGAAGGTCTTCGGCAGTTGGTGGAAGAAGTGAACATTTACAGACAGAAGCACACGAACATTGACAAGCACGCAACAGGAAGATGGTTTTACCTCATTCTTTGAAGGGTCCCCGCTCTCGTCCTCCTTGTGCTCCACGTCTAGAATGAAACAGCCAACAAGAACAAGCAATTACCTGAAATGTTTCTGACAGTCCAGGTTTAATCGGTCTTGGTCAGTCTGCTGTACGAGACCTCAATGACATTTTTAGAAAGCATAACATAGCTTTGAGGCTAAATAAAAACCCATTCTTATTTGTGTGCAAAGTTATTTACCTCAAACAAGGGTTTATATAAAGAGCCATGAAGCAGGAAGCAGGAAAGGGAGGATTTTAGCTAGAGGGTTTGTAATACTAAACAAAAGTCCTTGGAGAACTTTGAATAATTTTCAGTTTAGAAAGTTTAGAAATCACTAGGGGTTTGGTCAATCAGTGGGGAGGACTCATTTGGTGACAATGTACTGTAAGTACTGTAATGACATGGAATAGCAGACAGCATGGTTTCTTTGTTTGTTGTATCAATATTACACTCAAATATGGGTGACACTTTATTTTTGATGGTCCATTTGAGTATTAGTAGACTGTCTGCTTAATATGTGCATATACTGGTGCTAAACAGACACTGAATTTGCTGTAAGAAACTTTGCAAGTATGTCAACTTACACTAACCCTAACCCCAACCTAACAGTCTACTAATAATCTAATGAGAACAAGTTGGCATGTAGATGCAATGTAACTTAAATTCAACAAACAGACTTAAAAATAAAGTGTGACCCAAATATGTAATGCATATGTTACTGTACAGCATGTTGCAATCTGTTCAACTATATTATTTGCACTACGATTGGCTGGATTAAAGGGACAGTTCACCCAAAAATTTAAATTCTCTCATTATTTACTCAACCTACAGTTGTTTCAAACCTGTTTGAGTTTTTTCTTCTTCTGTTGAACACAAAGATATATTGAAGAATGTTAAGGAAAAAACAGCCATCATCTTTCAATGTATTTTTTATTCCTTCTATAATGGCTGCTTTTTCCACCATTCTTCCAAAAAACTTGGTTTGTGTTTAGCAGGGGAAAAAAAATGATGTTAAACATTTTCAAACCACTTCAGTGTAGTATAGGACAATTATACTAATTTTATGAGGAGCACGTGATATGATTGATCATAGTTGGTCCACCATCCGTGATCATTAACAAGCCATTCAGATCATACCAAATGCAACATAAACATCCCGTCTAACTTTACTCCCTGATCTTTGTTTTTTTGAAGAACCACCATCTCCTATCTCCTCTTTCTAGATTAATACAGGATTGGGTGACACTGTTTCCTCACTGCAACAAGGTCACTGGTTTGAAGCCCGGTTGGGCCAGTTGGCATTTCTGTGAGAAGTTTACATGTTGTGCCCATGCTCACGTGGGTTTCCCCCAGGTATTCCGGTTTCCTCCCACAGTTCAAAGACATGCCACATAAGTGAATAAAATATGCAAATAGGAACAATATGGTACTTAGTACTGAGTTTCACCGTGTAGGTATGCACAGGTGTGGTTGGCAGTCTATTCCTCTGGGGCTGCCCTTGATAGTCAAGGACAAGGCGCAACAAATTCGGGGAGCTCTCAAGAACTATCTCTTACCCTTTTAGGCTCAATTATCTCTGAGCTCAGGGTTCTCTCTCGGGACAGCATGCCAAACCTGCTAACATTATCCAGCAATATCTAAGAGTAAACTCTTTAAAAAAATTTACTTCTGATGTCCGAAGAAGATGTAATGTACTTACAAAAAATGCATTCACTCATTCATTTTCTTGTCAGCTTAGTCCCTTCACTAATCCGGGGTCGCCACAGCGGAATGAACTGCCAACTTATTCAGCAAGTTTTTACACAGCGGATGCCCTTCCAGCCGCAACCTATCTCTGGGAAACATTCACACACTCTTACACTACCCAATTCACCTGTACAGCATGTCTTTGGACTGTGGGGAAAACCGGAGCATCCGTATGAAACCCACGCGAACGCAGGGAGAAAATGCAAACTCCACACAGAAACGCCAACTGAGCCAAGGATCGAGCCAGCGACCTTCTTGCTGTGAGGCGACATCACTACCTAATGTGCCATTGCTTCGCCAAAAAAAAAAAAGAAAATGCATTCATAAACTATAATCTATCAAAACATTTTCATGGTAATTATAGTGTGAAGATTGAAGAATGCAACAATTGGTATGTTAAAGGGATCATCAAGAAATTTAAATCCCCTTGATTGTTTGACGTCATTATACTATAAAAACATCTTGTAAGTTTTAGAACCCAAATCTTCATATTGAAGAAAAGCTGCCAAAATGATGAGCCTCTTAATTATGTAATAGTGTCAAAACCCAGCCTCTACAAAAAAACAATGCCCACTTCTTCATTACTGCCTGTAAGTCACAGATTTGTCCAAACTCTGATTAACAGAAAAAGAAAACCCAATAAAAACTCACTGAAGAAAATATGAAACTGTGCTGCACCAATATTTGGAAACAGTCTTAATCACAGCATTAGAAAACAGTGGATGAACTTTACTGTTAATGATATTTAGTAAGAACGTAGTCCTTTTTTACTTCATTTGTAGTGGATTCTTTTACAAAGAAGGAATAATTTAGCACTATATTTTTAGAAAGATTGAGATTAAAAGGTTATCATCAAGGTAATCAAAAAGTCTTTATTATATGCAATTTGAACTAAACTATTGGCAAAAGACGTGTTTTGTTTATGTTTGGAAGCTTCGTTTTGGACAGATGAAGCAGTGTATGTATTTCATAAAGTAGGCTGGTATAATGTGCAACATTTTGTGGATTATTTGTTTCTATTCATTCATTTTCTTTCGGCTTAGTAGCTTTGTAATCTGGGGTCGCAACAGCGGAATCAACCGCCAACTTATCCAGCATGTTTTTTACGCAGCAGATGCCCTTCAAGCTGCAACCCATTACAGGAAAACATCCATACACACTCATTCACACACACACACAAACTACAGACAATTTAGCTTACCCAATTCACCTATACCGCATGTCTTTGGACCTGTGGGGGAAACCATAGCACCCGGAGGAAACCCACATGAACATGTGGGAAACATGCAAACTTCACACAGAATAGCCAACTGACTCAGCCGAGGCTCAAACCAGCAACCTTCTTGCTGTGAGGCGAACGTGCTACTCACTGTGCCACTGCTTCGCCCCTTATTTGTTTCTAAATGAAAGAAATTGGGTTTCTGCTAATTATTATGACTTGTTTTTACCTGCTATACTTTTTTCTACCAAAATCGGGCCACTCTAGAGCCAAGGAGTACCTCAATCCCTCAGTTTTCTTAAACTGTGTATACAGAATAGAGATAATGATACACATTTAAATTAATCGTTAACAACTAGAGCTGTTTTTACACTATTGTGCTCAACTGTTCAAGAACAGTCAGGTGTGGTTCCAGTTGTGTTTCTTCATGAGCCAGTAAAGGTGCGGAAGCATTAATAACAGTTCTCGATGTGGAAATCTAGGCATTGTTATGCTGCATCAACACCAGATGCGGATGAAGTGTCAAGCATGAGTGTTTTACATGTTAAGTCAATGCAAAGAAGCGAATAGACATCCTGCGGCACGATTTGAACAAATGAAGCGATCAGCGCAAATGAAGCAGCCCGAGTTGAGCGTTTTGTGCGCTTGACATGCTTGACATGCGAATCGCACGAGTTACAAAATCTGAACTTCAGTGAACATTTGTGCAGCATTAACCAATCAGGAGCTTGCACTTATAGAGGTGTGATTATGACGTAGTGCCTGTTGTTGGAGTCCCGAGGGAAAAACCTCTTGCTGACACGGGACAACATTTTATCAAACTGGGCCGGCTCAGTCGGAAGCACCGCTGAAAGCTTCCATCATCCAGGTAAAGTCTCTAGAGGAGTTGATGAACTCGCAGAGCTGGATGCCGTGGACCCAGACACGGCGCTGAATGAATGTATGCTGTTTTTCAGTCTTCAGCACATACACACAGCTATTCTCTCAATACAATGTAGCCATTTAGCAATACAGTTAGAGTCACCGGGCAGACAGAAGCCCTGCCCATGACACAAATCCACATCTATTGTGAAGTGAATTTGACGTGTGAATGAAGTGAGTAAACTCAAAATGTTCACGTGTTTATTTACGCGCAGATAGTGTGCTGTGCCTGGTTTGAACACAGCATTAGACAGTGTGCAGGACTAGTACAGCATGTGTTTTCATGACGTCGCCAATCTGTTGCCTTGCTGCCAGTTTCTCTTTAGCAGGCTAGGCGAAAACACACAATTTATTTATTAATTGTTATTCAGCTAAATAATTATCAGAAAAAAAGAGTTTTAAAAGCTAAAACTACTTTAGTTTAAAGATCAGATAAAGTAGTTTAAACTACTTTATCTGATCATTGTCAGTGTCAGCGTTTAAATTGAACGTATGCTACCAAGGCAACAACTGGCGCATTTGTATTGCATTTCAAAGATTTTCATTATCAGTACCACAGTGTAAAATGAAACCTTTTTATTTTTGCTGTTTGGCCAGGATTAATACAGAATGGAATGGTTAAGCAAATAGAACTGTTTAGCCTGAAAAGCAGTTCAGTTGTTCAGTTTGGTTCAGTTCACACTGTGTAGAATATTGGCAAATACAGTTAGGGTTAGGATTGCAACTTGGCTTTTTCAGGAGTTAACTCAGTAGTTGAATGCAGTTTTGCTTGTATAAGATTTAAAACAAGATTAAATAGACAACTGAATTTAGCTGCACTGTGTATTTGGCCCATTTTGAATGACACGTTAAGTTACAGATTCGTAACTTTCAGACCTCATAAAGGATTGTTGACAAAAAAATCTCATGTTGTGTCTTACTGTTCTGTTGTTGTTTTTGATCATTGAGGCAGAACTAATGTACTTTTTTTCAGATGCTCGGTCAAGTTAAAAATAGCCGCATTAATCTCATCTCATTTAGACATTTCTGAATGTAATAAAACAACAGTACACCCCTTTCTCCAAAATCAGCACAGAAGTTGTGAAAAAGCCTCAGCCTAATAATGATTAATGTGATAACTAACTAATCTGTTCAAACAGTCAAGTAAAAAAATAATTAATAACTGACTAGTCTTGAGTGATAACTTCCTCAGCACTTATGCTTCCTCCTTACTCAACCAGAGCCGGTCATCTTTCACACATTCCACGGCACACAATCAATCCTCCCAAAAATTCCTGAAACCTTCGGACTCCTTTATAACCCAGGCATTGATTTACACTCTTGACATCTCGCATACAAAAGGATGTAGTTCAGGCCTAAACAGCTTTGTCTTAGCTGGGTTCAGCAGGTTAGGTCGAGGTTAGGCAGAGGCTACGATTACCAGTGACCTGAAACATTAGCAGGGCTATCATGATGATTCATGATTCAGGAGTACTCAACCTCCTCTTCTAACTAGAGTTTGAGTAAGACAATATTACAGAGAGCTCGACAAAGCTTTCCAAAAGCACACCCACAATTCCAGTAGTGCATCAATAGAATGTGGCCCTTCGAAAGCCTTTGAAAGAATCATTCTCATTTAACTGGAAAAAAAAAAACAAGTTACAAAACAGATGCACTCATTTAATGTGATTCTGTGTGGATAATCTGACTGAAAATCGTTCCTTTTGGCACAAAGCCCTAACATAAAAATTACATTCAGATCAAAAGTAACGTTCGCCGTTGCAAATTCCCTCACATCAAAGTCCTGGTGAGATGTTTGCATACTTCAGAGAGGTGAAAAAAAGATTGGTTATGAACTCTGCAAGTTACTTTAATATAAAAAGCAACATATATCTTTTGCTAGATCAGTCAAATTTGCTAGGTTGTCACTGTAGTCCCAATGGTGATGTGTAAGTGTTAACATGTGATAAAAATGTAGGTTTTAACAAATTTTTTCATAAGCCACAGCTTCCTCTGAGCGCATCTATTGAAAGGAAATTGCAAAAAAAAAAAGGCCTGCACTAAACTGAAAGCATTCCTATAGTGCATACAGCAGACTGTGGCAAAACCAACACCAAAGTTCAACTTAAAGGCTACTTACTTATATACTTATTCAACTCTATGTTCAAAGCATGTTTGATATACAGTACACTTACCGGCCACTTTATTAGGTGCATCTGTCCAACTGCTTGTTAACACAAATTTCTAATCAGCCAATCACATGGCAGCAACTCAATGCATTTAGGCATGTAGACATGGTCAAGATAATCGGATGCAGTTCAAACTGAGCATCAGAATGGGCAAGAAAGGTGATTTAAGTGACTTTGAATTTGTCATGGTTGTTGGTGGCAGACGGGCTGGTCTGAGTATTTCAGAAATTGCTGATCTACTGTGTTTTTCACTCACAACCACCTCTAGGATTTACAGAGAATGGTCAGAAAAAGAGAAAATATCTAGTGAGCGGCAGCTCTGTGGGCGCAAATGCCTTGCTGATGCCAGAGGTCAGAGGAGAATGGCCAGACTGGTTTGAGCTGATAGAAACACAACAGTAACTCAAATAACCACTCGTTACAACCAGATATGCAGAAGAGCATCTCTGAATACACAACACATTCAACCTTGAGGTGGATGGGCTACAGCAGCAGAAGACCACACCAGGTGCTACTCCTGTCAGCTAAGAACAGGACAATGGAAGATTGGAAAAACGTTGCCTGGTCTGACAAATCTTGATTTGTGCAGCGACATTCGGATGGTAGGGTCAGAATTTGGCATCAACAACATGAAAGTATGGATCCATCCTGCCTTGTATCAACAGTTCAGGATGGTGGTGGTGGTGTAATGGTGTGAAAATATTTTCTTGGCACACTTTGGGCCCATTAGTACCAATTGAGCATCCTAACAACGCCACAGCCTACCTGAGTATTGTTGCTGACCATGTCCATCCCTTTATGACCAAAGTGTACCCATCTTCTGTTGGCTACTTCCAGCAGGATAACGAGCCATGTCATTAAGCGCGAATCATCTCAAGACTGGTTTCTTGAACATGACAATGAATTCACTGTACTCAAATGGCCTTCACAGTCACCAGATCTCAATTCAATGTAGCACCTACAGTATGGGATGTGGTGGAATGGGAGATTTGCATGATGGATGTTCTGCATACAAATCTGCAGCAACTGCATAATGCTATCACGGCAATATGGACCAAAATCTCTGAGGAATATTTCCGATACCTTGTTGAATTTATGTGAAGGATTAAAGCAGTTGTGAAGGCAATAGTGCGTTCAACCTGGTATTAGTAAAAGGTACCTAATAAAGTGGCTGATTTATATATACATACACCTAATTGAGTCCTAAATACTTTATTTTAATAATCAATTCGTAAGCAGGGAAACTTTGTACAAATAGTTATGCAGGATTTAGACCCAGGCCTACATGCAACCTTTCATGATTCATGACATCTCTATACTGACACGAAGCCAAAATAATCAGGCCGAGCCCACGTTAATAACCCTCAAGCCTAAGGAAGATGTGTTTGAAGTCCATCAAAGCACCATCTTCCAGCCACATCACAACACTTGAGAGTCGAGAGGCCGTGGGCAAAAACCTGAGAGCTTGTTTTCTTCACGAGAGCCATCAAAAGCCTGCCAGTGAAGTAGCACACACTCCCCACCAAAACAAAAGGCCTTGACCCCAGAGTCTTCTTCACATTTACAGCATGTGCAAATCCTCTCCTGTTGCATCTTTCTGTCTTTTCCTCTTTTCTCTATTGCATGACTGGAATAGGCAAATGTCTGTACGGTGAGGAAAGGGTTCAATCCGCTGAGACTGGCAAGGTCACTGGGTTTGCGAGCGTGGTTGGCACACTCTGCCCATCCAGCCCTCAGCGTGCCAGTTTGAGCACATGCCAGCCAGCGTGTTCAGAACGTTCAATTCCACTTCACTGGACTGAAATCCATCTATGGAGAAGGTACACAAAAATGGCACAGGTACCAGTCCCTTCGCCCACTCGCTGTCAGTCAAAGCATGGTTGATCTACAGTAAAGCATTCAGGAATCAATGCAGTCTTTGGTGTAGGTAATCTTTTGTTTTTGTAACTAGGATTATCTTTTAGTGACTAGCATTGCATTACAGATAGATTAATGGAATCCTAAAGGTAATTTCAATACCTTTTTTAGACGTTTAAGACCTCATCGTCATTTCAAATACTAATCAGTATCAAACCTTTAACTTAATAAACAGCTGTTAATAAACATTTGAAGTAAATAAATCAATGGAGCACAACCATGCAACAGAACTCAGATAAGCTCGGAAGAAACAAAGCTTGAAAGAATAAATTGCGCGCTTTTTTGCAGCGACAGGATTTAGCCACAGTTTAAACTCGTCTTTCTACAACCTACATTTTCCCATTTTGCCATCTGTATCGCTTTATGGTTTCACTACATTCCACATAGCAAAATATCTCTGGCCCAGCTCTGGCACACACAATAAGCTTTTGCTTGGCCCAAACGCGGCAGTGAATTACAGTACATGACTCGACCAAGTTTCAGCCAAGTTAATAACCCATAACTGAGCCTAAACTGGGCCAGATATGTTGGTGTGTCGCTACTGCAATGAAACTGATAACCCCATGAAGCATTGTGATTTAGGCCTGCTATGGGTGTGCTTTTTCTCGAAGTGACCTGATTAGTAGATTTTTTTTTTCTTTATTAGAAAATAATAAAAAAATATTTTAAATGTGGGTCAAGATAGACCAAACTTACATGGCCAACATATCAATTATTAACATCTTGGCCAAATACTACATTTTATATCTGGCCCAAGTATCCTGAACACCTTCAAGGATGGTGCCACCTCTGCCAAACCAGGGCCATGTTTGGCCCACATGCTGTATGTCAGCGCCGGACGAATGCCTTCTGTGCCAGCTTTATGCCAAATCTGGACCAGAATTCTTTGCTACCTGGGATGTGGAGAGCGTCACATCAGCTTCCCGCGTTTGTTGCAAATTACATGACATCATTCGGACAAAGGAGCTTGGCCGGACACTCCCCAGCCTAAACCAATCGTGTGGATCGACCATGCCGTTGTTAATATTAGGAAGAAAATAAATATATTTAGCTTTTAAGAGTCAAAAGCCCCTTTCACACAGTGATACCGGTAAATATCCGGTAAATTTCCGGAACGACTTTACCGGTAAATTCAAAAAAGCGCTGTTGACACAGGCGAGGACGTTATAAAATTTTTCCGGAAAAGAGCATTCACACATCCATCGCAAAATGCCGGTAAATTCGGACATCATTAACCAGAAATGACCTCTGAACGGCTGCGCTTGTGTTTGTAAACATTTGACTACATTAAAAACTCTTTGGATGGATCAGTATTGAGTACAACTCCAATGAAAACATATAGAGGAACACTTTCGCATGTCGAGATGTTCATGATATGTGTGTGTGCTGGTACTATGGGCGCTCACGGGCACACGCAAAGCTTGAAGGTAAACAAACAACGGATTATCATAAACATTTTATCGATAATTATTTACACAGTTAGCATTAAGAAGGAACATAGAAACGTTATCTGACTAACATCTAGCAGCTAAAGGTGTCTGGAAAAATATTCAAAGGCTTTTATTCTCATATATCGCGCGCACGTGAATGCGTCTGACTGTTCTGATTGGCTAAAGCAGGTGTCTCACGTCAGCACGTTCTAGACATGGACGAGCTGTTTCCGGCAATCTTCCTTCGTCATTCACACAGCGCAGCATTCCGGCAAATTACCAGTAATGTTACAACTTCTCTTTCCGGAAAATAGCCAGAATGAATTTACCAGTATTTTTAAAAAGGGCCTGTTCACACATACAACCTTTCCGCAAAATTGCTGGTAATTTTCCGAAAAGGTATGTATGTGTGAAAGGGGCTAAAGACTGTGGACAACACTTGAGATAAATTTAAGACCTCGAAAAAATTTGTTTAAGACTTTTTAATATCTTTTAAGGGCCTTCATTTTCTCATAATTGATTTTTTCAACTTTTACCTATACTTTTTAAGACCCCGCAGACACCCTTATAAATCATTAGACAAATAAAAACCCATTCAACTTTACAAACACCAGGGGCCTCATGTACGAAGACTTGTGTTGAAATCATACTAAAACATTGCATACGCACAAAGCTGTAAATGTACGTACGCAGTTAAAAATTTAGATGTTTCATACACTGCGTGCGCGGAGTCCCATGCATATTCTCTTTGTACATCCGAATTAACGTGAAACTAAGTGCACATGCACAAGTGCAAAACCCCTCCCTGCCTCCTCCCCCGTATGAATATGTTAATGACTCTACTCTGGCAAAACCACCAAAAAAGCAAAGGCAATTTAACATAATTGCCTTTAGGAGTCGCCAATGGAAATAAAACAAACACACACAAGGTAAGGACATACGCTAGACATGAAGTTGGCGTGGACCAACGCACATTCTCAAGTTAAATTCATCGTTAGTAAATCCAAACGTCAGCGTGAAACCTGGCATAAGCAAAGTTTTTGTGCATACGCAGCATTGATACATAAGGCCCCAGTTCTTTGCCATGGTTTCATAAAAAAAAATGACAAAAATATCTTTATAAACATTGATTGAAATGATAACGTCAGAACCCACATGAAAGAACTGAAAAATCTGTCCCTATGTGCTCTACAATTACAGCACAGCATACCCTTGTGACTTTTATAACTTATGACAGCAACAGCTCTGCAAGATCTGACAACAGTCAATCGACCGGACACAAAAGGGACAATGACCACCTGAAATCAAAAACATTGAGGTAAAGTTGGTTTTATATTCAAGGTTAGCACTGTTGCCTAACATCAAGAAGGTCCCGGCTGGGCCAGATGGTGTTTCTGTGTGGAGTTCTGTGTTGCGTCTAGGTACTCCAGTTTCCCTTAAAGTCTAAAGCAGGGGTCACCAACACTGCTTCTGGAGAGCTACCTTCCTGCACATTTCAGTTGCAACCCTGACCAAACACACCTGTTTGTAATTATCAAGTGCTGCTTTAGGTACTATTAATTGGTTCAGGTGTGTTTGATCAGGGTTGGGACTGAATTCTGCAGCAAGGTAGCTCTCCAGGAACAGGGTTGGTGACCCCTGGTCTAAAGAGATGCGCTATAGGTGAATTGAATAAACTAGATTGGCCCTAGTATATGTGTGCGACAACAGGTGTGTATGGGTGTTTCCCAGTACTGGGTTGCGGCTGGAAGGGCATCTACTGCGTAAAACGTGCGCTGGTAAAGTGGGTGGTTCATTCCTCTTTGGCGACCCCTGATAAATGAGGGACTAAGCCGAAGGAATATTGATAAATAAATGAACTACTGAACGGGGGAAGTTATTTTAGCATCCACTGACTATCAATGTACAACATGGTTCACAGTCAACTAAACAGTGCTAATGTTGGTAAAGTCATACATACATGTGATTTCACAGTGAATATTCAAAGTAGCATGGTAAATAATATAGGGACCATATCAGAAGTTGTCAATAAACGTATAAACACATATAAAACCAACTTTACCACAATATCTTTATCAAAACAAGTAGAAGCTATAAGGCAAGAATTTAAAAAAATTCAACAGAAAAAAAACTGAATTTGGTACAAAAATAAAATGGGATTTGGGAAAAATGCATTGGATTTCATGGTGCCTTACATAATTCACTCAAGAAATGTATCTTTAGTGGTTTTAGTTACACTTTTCTGAACTGAAATTCATCCTGTCCCATTGAGGTAGAAGGTACACGAAAAGCTCATTTGCTCACTCACTGTCAATCAAAGTATGGTTGATCTACAGTAAAGAGTTTCGAAATCAATTAAGTCTTAGGTTGGAGTAAATTAGTGAGTGACAAGAAGCTTGTAGGTGTGATTATCTTTTAGTGATTAGCATTGATTAGCATTAGTGTTGAGTAAAAGAAGTCTGGCCATTGGGAGTTAAAGGGA
Source organism: Danio rerio (assembly GCF_052040795.2). Taxonomy (NCBI): domain Eukaryota; kingdom Metazoa; phylum Chordata; class Actinopteri; order Cypriniformes; family Danionidae; genus Danio; species Danio rerio. The sequence goes on from NC_141037.1 coordinate 38,672,774, forward strand.
GCTTTTTGTTGATGGTCTCTGTTCATGGGCTTGTGATGAGCTCAGCAAAACACACAGGTTTTAATGTTTGAAACTGTCTCACACTAATCAGGACCTAAGAACTGTACACTTTTTGCCTGTAAAATTCAGAAACGGAGCCAATTTTGCACGTGTGTCTGTTGCTTTATTACGAACATATATAGAAAAATTAATTGCATATAGGGTGTAATAGGTTATCAAACAATTGGCCTGTTTTTCACCAGGATTTGAAATGCATGGGATTTACATGAAAACAAGGAAACTGTAGTGTTTGAGGTTCACGGTATGTGACTTCTATGTACTGACTCTTATTTAGCTATGCCTAGGTATATCCATATTTTCATTCTATGTCACCTTTAAACATTAGTATATGCATACTTATTTACTCCCAGAGCGATTTATATTGAAGTTACTATTTAGCTGTACCATGTTGGTGTTTTGTAACATAAAATTTTTGAGGTGGGTTGTTAGCCCAATGCTCAACCCCCAACCTGGAGGACCAGGACATACATATGGACAATTTAGTTTGCCCAATTCAACTATAATGCATGTCTTTGAACTTGTGGGGGAAAACGAATCATCCAGAGGATGACCTTCCAGCTGCAACCCATTACTGGGAAATTCACCTGTGCAACAGCTCATAATCAAATATCCAAACAGCCAACTACACAGCAGCAACTCAACACATGTAGGAATGTAGAAATGGTCAAGACGACCTGCTGAAGTTCAAACTGATCATCAGAGTTAAGTTGTGAAATGAGATTTAAGTGACTTGAGAATGTTCAGAAGAAAAGAAACGCAGTAAGCAGAAGTTCTGTGGGTGGAAATACAGGAAATACAGTTTTGATGCCAAAGGTCAGAGGAGAATGAACAGACTGGTTTGAGCTGACTGAAAGACAACATTAAATCAACAACACAAGCTCTAATCATCTCATACTGTTTTTACACTTTAATTCATTCATTTAGCAGATGCTTCTATCCAAAGAGACTTACAAATTAGGATATGTATATTACAAATGAGAATACATGTATTATTAAGTCCTTGCAGTGGGAAGCTGGTAGGAAAGTGTTTGGTGTATTTGGAAAGGAAAAAAGTGTCTCCTACAGGTGGTTTGTCAAGCCCACTCACCTGCATAAAGTACACTCAGAATTACACAATGTTTTCCCAGAAACATGGAGTGTTTATTGGAAAGTGAAAACCTATGGAGGAGCTTGTTTTCTCTGATAAACCATTACATAAAACAATTTCTAGAACAGGGGATGCTTTGATGCTAAGACAACCTTTGACTGGCCCAGATAAGTCTAAGGCTGCTTTCACACCTAGACTTTTGTTTTGTTTGCCCAGTTAGCATGGTTTGTTTGGCATATGTGAATCGGATTTGCCGCTCAGATCCGCGCCAAATTAATCGCTCCGAGATCGCCTGAATGAGGTGGTTTCGGCTAGATTGAAACGAACTCGGGAGCGGATCAATTCTAGTGAGAAAGCGATACGATCCAAGCCCGGCTATATCACAGTGTATCATAGATATGTCATAGGCATATATACAGCTATATGAAGAGAGAGTTATAGTTAGGGTGGGAGGTCATTCCTACCGGTAAATGTGAGTTTTATGTAAAAGCCTATAATGCATAAGCCAACTGCTCTGTATGAGAAAGTCTTACCACTGATTAATACTAGGTGACGATGTCTGTGGGTGTCACCATTCAAAATGAAAGCTCAGATTTTCTCTTATAATGTCTTTTTGCTCATCATCATAAATTAAAATAAGGACGCATGACAGCTGAGCAGGAGAAGGAGAGTTTACTCGCACGTGACTTATTTTAGCTCTTTTGGTCCGCTTAGAAACTTAGCAGTGTGAAAGCGAACCGCACCAAAGAGCAACAATTTGTAAAAAAGATTGTAACAATTTGAATCCCTGTTTCGGAACAAATGAATCGATTCACAGGTGTGAAAGCACCCTAAAACTAGATGGGATCAGAAATTAGGGATAACACCAGAGAATGACCTGTGGGGTCAGCTATGTAAAGATGGGGTTATCTTAACTTTAAACTCCAGATTTAGACTAATCCAGTTTAATTTCTTACACTAGCTTTATTATACTCCATCTAGATTACACACATTCTCACCTCTGCTTCAGGTGTGGTATAGAAGAAGGTAAATATTTGCATTTTACACGGCTGTGCCCTAAAGTGAAAGTGTTGTGGGTACAAGTATGCAATATCATATCACAGATTCAGGGAATTCGTTTTCCATTGGATCGGCTAGAATATAGGCGAAATAAAACATAAAAATAAAAAAAGTTTTTAATTTCTTAAACACCATTTTAAGGTCAAAATTATTAGCCCCTTTAAGCTATTTTATTTGATAGTCTACAGAACAAACCATTGTTATACAATAACTTGCCTAATTACCCTAACCTGCCTAGTTAACCTAATAACCTAGTTAAGCCTTTAAATGTCACTTTAAGCTGTATAAAAGTGTCTTGTAAAATATTATTTACTGTCATCGTGGCAAAGATCAAATAAATCAGTTATTAGAAATGAGTTTTTAAAGCTATTATGTTTAGAAATTTCTTGAAAAAAAACTTCTCTCCATTAAACAGAAATTAGGGAAAAAGTAAAAAGAGGGACTTCAACTGTAAATGCGCCTTTATAGCACTGTTAGCACAAGCTTTAATTGTTTGGCATGTTCCGTTTTACTGGATTTCTGAAATATTTCAAATGGAGTGTTTAGACTTCATTGCATTTTATATAAGCTTAAAAGTCGGCGTCTACCACCATAAATAGGGTGAAGGGAGAGTGATGTAGGATCAGTGTGTAAGTGCCCTGGGCATTGTGCCATCCACCTGGCAGAGCCCTCACTGAGAGAATGGCCACAACACAGACCTGCTGTCTCTCGTGCACTGCACCAAATCAAGGCAAACTGCCAGGAGAGAGACCACTCTGTCTATCCAGCCTTCACTTTACTGCTTTCATCAAGGTCAGTGTCTGACCCTAAGATATGAGGGAGAGAGAGAGAGAGAGAGAGAGAAAGAGAGAGACATAGCAGAGAGAGAGGGAGGGAGAGAGAGATAAAGGAAGAGAAAGGGAGGAAGGGGGAGGTCTAATAATTAAGCATTTGACAGGAATATTACTGTATTACTTATGAATAGTTAAGCCAGAACTTATTTACTCAATTTCAGGCCTGACTATTTTCTTATCTGACAGCCATCTTGAAACAATTGGCCCATGTGCTCCATTATTCAAAATAAAACTTTATTTAAACTCTTTACGTGTGTTGAAACAGTACTTGCGGAGGATGAGAACATCTGTCACGAACACATAATTTTTCAGCATTTTTTTATAATTATTATACATAAATATCCTGTAAATTATTTGTTCTGTCATGTAAAACAATCTATTAGTTTATGTTCTTTTAGTTTGTTAATTCTGTTTATGATGAAATGTTCATGCTGATTTGTTTAAATTACAACATAACACACATTCAGACATACACAGACATGTTTCTGTAATGAGAATTTCAGTAGAAAATGCAGGAAAATTATTCAAAAATGAATGAATTATGCTGAAATCACACATTGTGCTTCATAGAGAACAGTGTTGTCTTTATTGTGATGTTTTTTGTATTACCAAACTACAATGTTTTATATTTAAAATCTTAAGTACCATGTTGTTTTAATGGTTTGGTGAGGATATACAGTTGAAGTCAGAATTATTAGCACCCCTGAATTATTAGCCCCCCCTGTTTATTTTTTCCCCGATTTCTGTTTAATGGAGAGAAGATTTTTTTCCAACACATTTCTAAACATAATAGTTTTAATAACTCATTACTAATAACTGATTTATTTTATCTTTTGCCGCTTCTATACAGCTTAAAGTGACATTTAAAGGCTTAACTAGGTTAGGCAGGTTAGGGTAATTAGGCAAGTTATTGTATAATGATGGTTTGTTCTGTAGACTATTAAAAAATGTAGCTTAAATTTAACTTTAAAAATAAAAACTGCTTTTATTCTAGCCGAAATAAAACAAATGAGACTTTCTCCAGAATAAAAAATATTATCAGACATATCAACTATATCATATAGACATTATCAACTATATATATATATATATATATATATATATATATATATATATATATATATATATATATATATATATATATATATATATATATACACACACAGTTGAAGTCAGAATTATTAGCCCCCTTTTGAATTGTTTTTTTTTTTTTCAAAAAGATATGGTTATTCAGCAGGGGTGATGGCTCCTCCCCACTGGAAACCTAAAATCCTGTATGAAACACTGCTGGAGAGAACATCTTGCCAAATCGTTTCTGTACACAGTGTGGGCGGCTGGTGTCTTTTGTTTGCAAATGTAATTTTTGTGAGCGTAATTACTCTCATTTACATATTAATGCCCTCATTTACCAATAATTACTTGTCCTTCAAGTCAATAGTTGCTGTAAAGCCTCCAAAAATGTTACAACCCCCAATTGTTTAATGATTAAATGCTGCATATACTGAATATATATAGAGTTGAAGTCAAAATGAGAAGCTCTCCGGGAGTTTTTTATTTTTATTTTCATATATTTCCCAAATGAGGATTAACAGAGCAAGGAATTCTTTACAGTATGTCCAATAATATTTTATAGCCCCCCTGTATATTTTTTTCCCAATTTCTTTATAATGAAAATTTTATTTCAAGAAATTTCTAAACATAATAGTTTTAATAACTCATGTCTACTAACTGATTTATTTTATCTTTGCCTTGATGACAGTAAATAATATTTGACTAGATATTTTTCAGGACACTTCTATACAGCTTAAAGTGACATTTAAAAGCTTAACTAGGTTAATTAGGTTAACTAGGCAGGTTAGGGTAATTAGGCAAGTTATTGTATAATGATGGTTTGTTCTGTAGACTATCCAAAAAATATATAGCCTAAAGGGGCAAATACTTTTGACCTTAAAATTATGTTAAAAAAACTGCTTTTATTCTAGCCTAAATAAAACAAATAAGACTTTTTTCCAGAAGCAATAATTTTATAGAAAATACAGTGAATTTTTTTTTGCTCTGTTAAACATAATTTGGGAAATATTTGAAAAATAAAAATAAAAGCATGTTATAAGCAAAAATATTAGCATAAATAATTATGCTGACACGTCCTTGGCATTGGGCCCATGAGTAGCTCAATGAGCAGACAGCTGCGAAACATGATGCAAAGGAAGACCGAGTGTAACTCACATTTAGTCGGCCTCTCCAGTTTCCGTCTCCCTCGTTTTTTGCGAGGCAGAGTTGGCAGTGTCTCCTCGTCGCACTTCTCCGAGTCCTGGCTGCTGACAAATCCGTTCTCCAGGGAAGGGCTCAGGCTGGAATCAGAAGTGGACTCTGCCTTACACCCCGATTGGCAGAAGAGCCCATTTTCCACATCTCTCTTGTCCAGCGTGGAGTGGCGACCTTCAATCGATTTGTTTTCATGCCTCTCAACTTCTCCATTCTGAGACTGCAGAGATGACTGGAGCTCCGCCTCTTTGTGCTGCTTAGCCATCAGCTGATTCAGTGGCCCGTAACACGTTACCTGCAGCAGAGAATTGCGTAATCTGATTGGACGATCAAGCTTCTCTAATTGTTTTTCAACTTCAATTTCTGATAAACAATACTGGCTCCCGGTGCGGCATTAAATTTAATATTTTATATTTCAATACCTAAACTGTCCATGCACAACAATGGAAATTCTAAATAATTACTACTTTATTACTAGACCAATGTTAACATCTAAAACAAAAACAAACAAAAAACACGTACACGGACTTTTCCCTAACTTGACTTATGTTCAACACATATTAAATGTCAGAATATTGACTAAAATATGACATTTATGTTAAAATTAACATATTTAATGTTACTTGTGAAATGAGTGATAACCAAATAATTCAAGCATGAATTACTGTATTAGACTAAACTGTGTATGCTCTTTTAGCAAGTGAAGATGACTCAATTTTAAAATTTTGATAACAAGTCCTAGAATTGAGAATTGTTATGACACGCTTTTCATCAGGCAGTTTGATGATCTTGGGAGTCTGGAGTTTATCACACTGAACAGCAACACAATGGCACAAGCAACGCTATGGGGAAAAATATTCTATTTTTATAAATCTAACCCAATATAAAATGAAGATTTAAATAAAAATGCTCTAAATATAAACTGCATTTCCAGAAGGGTCACTTACTTCACTTACTTCAAAATGATCATCAATCACAGTATAAAATAATAAACTAAAGAGGAAGACTCAATTTGCAGTAAAAAGTCAAATCTTTCATTTGCAGTCTAGTCTCTGTCTTTCGTCTGCTCAAGATCCGGTGTCCTTGGCTTGACATCTAAACAGCCTATCTCTACCATCTAATCTAATCTGAAACGAAGACGACACAGACGCTCACTTCCTACACATTGAGTGTAATGTGAGCACAATGTTTTCATGCATCTGTCAACAAAGAAACACAAAAATAGCACAATAACAAACTTCTTCTGCCTTTTACTCTTTAATGGGCAAAGAGACAAAAGCTACGAAAATTATTGAAGTACACAAATTAAGGTAAAAGTGCTGGTGTAAAGTCATATTTAAGTTTTTGCTTGTGTCTATTTTGAGAAACTAAAAGAAATTGTATCTAACTTGCTAACAGATGTTTTCACTGGATAACACTATCCAGTTCAGAAGATTTGAATGATTTGTAGTATTTTTAGTAGTATTTAGATAGTATTATTCTTCATGTAAATTCAATATATCTATATTTTATTATAGTATAGGGTAGTTATTAATATTTTAGAAAAAATGAGAAATAGTTGCACTACCTTCTGGGTAAAATTGACAAACAATTAAATTCTATCTATAGAAAAAAATCATACTAAATTTATCAAATGACCTTTGAATAGTTTTTTCTATTGTCATGAAACTGGCCTTGTAGATTCCTTGGATCATACAAAGAGCATTGATATAACTTATTCCCTAACTCAGTGGTTCTCAAAGTGGGGGTCGGGACCCCTTGAGGGGTCGCGGAACAATGAAGGGGGGTCGCCTGGTGATTTCCAAAAATCTACTTATTATTATTAGACCATTTGAATTAACATATTTTATCCATAACCAACTGAAGAGAAAAAAACAGCCGTTTATAGTTACTATAGTAGCTTATTTACTTGTTCTATTGGATTGCGACCCCTGGGGTAAATACATTATTTTAAAGACAGCAATAGCATCAGATGCAGCAGATTGATTTTATAACACCAGGTTAAACTTTCTGGCCCATTTACAGCACTGAAATACATAAAAAAAATTAAACTAAGAATAGACTTTGGTTTATTGGTGTGTGTGTGTGCGCCATTGCATGCAAGTTTTCTGTATTTATAACCACCTCAGGGGATATTGGGGGTCGCGAGTCACTGGTATTGTTATTTTAGGGGTCGCGTGCTGAAAAGTTTGGGAACCCCTGCCCTAACTGACACGACTTCCATCTTGAATTAGTTTGAAAATCTGTTGTCTTGAACTCTCCATAGTTCATTAACCCAACTTCCACCAAAATTGGCTCAGACCATGCTGTCAAAAAGTTATAAAATTTTCCCGTTGCTTCTTAGCTTGTTGCCATGCTTGTTTATGATGTGGCCGAGGGCTTGCAGCTATATTTATATATGGTATCAATGTTATCTGTATATATATATATATATATATATATATATATATATATATATATATATATATATATATATATATATATATATATATAAAATTATTATTATTTAATTTATTAATTAATTAAAATGTATTAGCATTTACTGTTTTATTTGTCATTAATCTTACAGTGTTAATTTAAATGCAATCTGAATCTATCATATCTGCTACTATGAAAATGTTGAGGTACGAAGGATCATTTAATGTCTCTAAAACAAGTCTCTTATGTTCATTCATTTGATAGAAAATGCAGCAAAAGCATATCTTTAAATATTTTTACAACTGATAATAACTGTTTGGCATTTGAGTAGATTTTGAAATGTCAATTTTCAGCATATTTACTCAGGGTCACATAATCTTTGTTTTTCAGTGTTTTAATTTTCAGTGTCTCAAAATCTTTAAAGAATCAAATATACTGATTTAGAGTAAAAAGTGACATTTTAATTCTTAAATATAAGGCTGAACAATATATCGTTTGAGCATCGATATTGTAATGTGTCTATCTGCAATAGTCACATCACAGGATTAGATTGTTTATTAAAGATTAAAAGATAAAGATATTATTTAATATTATTTTCAAAATCACAATGATGACTATGTTCTTTTACATATTTAATTGTGAAATGTTGTTAAATATTGGTACACACCAAAAACACATAAAGCACTGTTTATTTATTTATTTTTTGTTTGTACATACAGCAAGGACATTGTCACAGTATGCCTGAAAATATTTTTTCTTCTGGAGAAAGTCTTATTTGTTTTATTTCGACTAGAACAAAGCAGTTTTACATTTTTAAACACCATTTTAAGGACAAAATTATTAGCCCCTTTAAGCTTTATATTTTTTCGATAGCCTACAGAACAAACCATCGTTATACAATAAATTGCCCAATTACCCTAACCTGCCTAGTTAACCTGGTTAACCTTAACCTTAACCTTAAATGTCACTTTAAGCTGTACAGAAGTGTCTTGAAAAATATATAGTCAAATATTATTTACTGTCATCATGGCAAAGATAAAATAAATCAGTTATTAGAAATTAGATATTAAACCTATTATGTTTAGAAATGTGTTGAACAAATCTTATTGTAATACAAAAATTGAGGAACAAAAAAAACAGGGGGACTAATAATTCAGGGGGGCCAATAATTCTGACTTCATTTGTATATGCTTGTAATTTATTATAATTTATGCAGATGTACTGCGTAAAAAAAGACTTGATCATGCCAATGAATCTAAATTAATTAATGGTGTCCTAATAGAGCCATACTAATCATCTGGTGAATTTTTATTCATATTGCAATATATATTGTAGCAAAACAAAATATTGCAAAGTCAGATTTTTCCAATAATGTTCAGCCTTAATTATAAAGTTGTCATGATATTTCATATAATTTTTTGTGATTTTTTGTTTTTTTAGGATTAATAAATAAATACAAAAAAAGTTATTTAATAAAAGTAAACAGGAAGTTAAAGTAAATGCTGAAACTTTTATTTCAGTATGTTGATGTACTTCAGATTGAAATAGTATATTGAGTAGGGGCAGAGCTTTCTTTGTGCGCATCATTTCCTCATATCAAACTAACGGTAAGAGGGGCGTAGTTAAGAATATTGTGACTGATGCCATCAAACTGATGTCAAATGTTGTCAAATGGGCAGACTTTGATTGAAGATTACCAAAACAAAAACAAATTCAGTAGATTAACTTACAGAGATTCAATGTCCACCTAAAGAATAACAATGTGCGCAAGCAAAATAAGCATTATAAATCTAGCTTTCACACATACTTTAAGAGACCTTCTAAAACTAGAAGCGTCTTTACTGTTTAATTGATCAATCTACTGACAAAAAACATCAGAAAAAAAATACGATTTGAATAGTCAAGTTACCATTTGGTTTACGTTCAGATGAAAGCCCTCTCAAGTCACGACAGACACACAAAGGCCTGCATGTCTGCATATCCTGTACAGCAAATAACTCATCTAAAACCTCGACAGACATCACTCATCAGCATCAACCACCTGCTTAGCATGTGCAGTCGAAGCCAAACTGACACAAGAGGCTGGCGAAATGCAGACAAACAGACTGGGAGCCCACAGAGAGATGAATCTCCAGTCTGACAGTGGCATTTCTCTTTAGAGGAGCAGCTGCCGCTCCGCCTCGCTGCCTCGAGATGTCAAAGCCGGTCTCATGAAACAGAGATTGAACAGCGATCTGACACGACGCAACCGTTACTCGACAGACACTGAGAGGAAAAGACCATTTCCTGAAACGTCTGTTGGACGGTTTGCTCTCGTGTTAGTTCTCAATGTGTATGCAAATGCTGGAAGACTTAAACCAGTTAAGTTGTTCAACAGCATACCTTTGACAGTTTAACTTGTCATAGCAAGACTCTGGGTGATGGTGGAAAAGTTGACTATGAGCGGGGTTAGCGAGGCGTGCCGCCCACAAATGCTGGATTTCTGGGTTTTGTTCAGTTTATTTCTTTCCGTTTGCTTCATTTGTCATTCGGCATTACAGAGAGGACGTGGTATGGTAGGATTGTTCTGCGTTTGACTGAGGTGATCTGGTGCTGTGAGACAAATGTGTTTTTTTTTAAAAGCGCTTCCTTTGAAAAGAAAATAGGGGCATCTGTTGAAAAAAAAGTGCTATAGTTAGGTCATGTTGACATTTCGCATTGTTCACACTTGCTGTTATGGAAATGCCAGCTCTCGCCACTCTTTTCCCACTGTTCAGATGTCAAAAATGCATTGAATGAATATTTTTATCAGCAAAGTTGAACTTTTTTTTTCATTTGATCTGCAGAAGAAGACGTTTTAGTAAAAGTAGGTTTTAAGGGTCGTTCGCATATGTGAAGTTTATTTATAAACTAATTTCAAGAGGATCACGTGCTTATGATTGTCCACGGCTGGTCCCACATCAGCTTACGATTGATTCACCAATCAGGTAATTCCTAACTAACTATAAACAAAGACTATAGAATACACAAGACGTGTCTCTTGTATAGTTTTGAATGAAGAAAAGTGTAACGGTCAATGAATGAAGCCCCGCCTACTAGTACAGGAGCCAATCATCGATCGACATAGACTGACGTTTCTCCGGGGGAGAAGCTCAGACCTGACGTGAGCTTTTACGGCACGTGGGTGGTCAACAAACGCACTGGAATCTCAGTGAGTACTTGTTTTACAGACATCAGAAAAATATCCAAATAAAACTAAAAAAAAGTACATCTGTACTTTTAAAAGAACCAAGTGCACTTGAAAACAAATGTTTTCTGCTTTTGTAATCTGTATGAAATGAACATAAGGTACAGTCCGCCAAGCACACATCACATGACAGCAACTACTCAAACATCTGCAAACTTGTAAACAAAGAGTTGCTGTCATTTCTGGAGGAGGTTTGCCATCAAGACCAAGTTGTGGATTACTTCAGAAGACCAATGCAATCAGACGATCATTATTCAGAGGATGATAATGTGTAGAATGACCATAAATCAGGGGTTTTCCAACTTTTCAGCCCGCGACCCCCAAAATGACAATGCCAAACTCGCGACCCCCAATATCCTCTGAGGTGGTTATAAATACAGAAACATGGCATGCAATGGCACACACAAACCAATAGAGCCAAGTCTATTCTTCGTTTAAATTTTTAAATGTATGTCAGTGTGGTAAATGTGCCAGAAAGTTTAATCTGCTGTTATAAAATCATTCTGCTGCATCTGGCGCTATTGCTGTGTCTTTAATGTAATGTAATTATCCTAGAGGCCACAATCAAATAGAAATAGTAAATATATAGTAACTATAAATAACATTTTTTTTCTCTTCAGTAGGTTATGGATAAAATACAGTCATTCTTATGGTTTAATAAAAATAAATAGATTTTTGGTAATTATCAGGCGACCCACCCCCCCCCTTTTAATGTCCCGCGACCGCTCGGGGCATCCTGACCCCCACTTTGAAAGCCATTGCCATAATTGAGGTTGGTGTCATGTTTCATTTGAGTGCGCTTGGCAAACTAAAAAAATTCCAATTTTGTTTGATTCAGACGTTTAGAAACAAAACTTATGACAGTTGTTGTTTCATTTTATTGGTGATTCCAAATATGTAATGTAATCGTAAGCCTGGCAAACAGTTTTGAAGAATTTGATGTTTCCCCATTTAGACAGAATGCCCGAGCATACTGCTTGAGAGGTGTTTCAAAGATGGCCGCCAAGTAAAATGACTTGCCTTAAAGGGACTTTGCTATAAATAAGTTTCTTAACTCAGTATCTTTGTCTTGAAGGAAAGGAAAGGAACTTTTGCTACTTGTTCAAACTATGTATTTAAAATCAGTTAAAACATTATAATTCTTACACATTTTTTTTGGGACAACATTGTTTTATGTTCAATCCTCTTAAATTTGTAAGGATTTAGAAAATTAACTTAATTTCTATTAAGATTGTGTAAAACCCAGGATTTTTTACAGTGTTTTCTTTTTTAGAAGTGTTTTTTTTCTTTCTTTCTTTTTTTTACTTTAATATACACGTATACTGTACAAGAGAGTGTGTTACAAAATATCCGAGAATATATGGTAAACCTTTCCCTTTGTGGAAATCCAGCAACTGACTGATTGGACGAGGAAAATATGGCAACATTTTACTCCTTTTAAGTGTGCTTTGAGTTTATCTTTGTGCTGGAATATTTGCTTGCACCTGGCAACCCTGCGGTTGATGCATCTATGCTCCATCCCTGGTCTCTGTTTACTTCCTGTGTACAGGCGTCATAATATTTCAACCCAAAAAAACGCTTTGAAAGGTAACTGATTCAGTTCTAAACATAGATCAGCTCTGCATTTACTGAAATTTCAGTATTACTGAATCGCAAATAATGACTCACTGTTCAAAGTCCATCAGCTTCACTATGACTGTTAGCTTTAGTTATAGTTATCGATTTGAACAAACTCTTAAAGTGATGGTTCACCCACAAATGAAAATTGTCATCATTTACTAAGCCTCCACCCATTTCAAACCAGTTTCTTCTGGCGAACAGAAATCTAGATATTTTGAGGAATGTTGGAAATGTGTAACCATTAACTTCCATGTGAGGAAAAATTTTTACTATAAAAAATTGCGTCACGTATACTTTTAAGAGGAGTATATTTTAAATAACTCTTGAAATCTTCTGAGAAATCTTCCAATGATTTATCAAATTATTTATGGACTTTAAAATCCAAATTGTGGGGGTAAAAACAAAGACAACTAATAAATCATTCTTTAGACTGAGATGAATTATTGGGATAGAAAGCAAGTGACCACAGAAAGACATAGAGAAAAAAAATCAGTCTGCTTGTGAGTAAATCATTTAGGTGTATTTCTATCCCATAGATTTAATCCCTTTAAGAACACCATAGCAGCACCCTAGCAACTACTCAGTATACCTTAGCAACCACCTATCAATGCATTACCAACCATCCACTTTACCCAAGTATTGTGGTGTTTAATTTTGTATGGGAACTCACACTCACTTCCAAAAAAATAAAAATGCCCTCAAGTTCAATCGAATACAAAAATGCCCTGGAAACTGTGAAACAATGGCGTTGGCTGCGGTCCGGTGATCAAAACAATGTGGTATGCTTTGATATTAGCACCTTCCTTATGTGACCTAGAAACAAATCCCCCCCGTGTGTATCTGCTGCACAGAAGTTTGAAAATACTAATAGGCGGCATAAGGGAGGGTTGCTTTGTAAATCCTGTGTCTAAAAATAGCATCGTGGAAAACAATGCTGTTACCATTCAAGATCAAAACAGATCAGATTTTCCGAGTTCCGGTCATCTCTCTTGATTCGCCATTAAGAGCCTGGTCTTTCTTCAAGACACCAAGATGTTTTAGCGAAGCAGTCGAACATAAGAGCGCCAACAAAGTCTTCCACATCAGCAGTCAGCACCTCTATGAGCGATGACTCAAACATTATTCTATCTGTCTTCACGTGGCTTACATTTCACAGAGTAAGACATCGCTCTCCTCGCAGGACCGCAATTACCTGTTGAAGGAACGGGATAGCGGGATAATACAATCAGAAAGTCCTCAGGGGAAGGCAGGAGAGGATGTGGGCCAACCGAACATCCACATGCCCTGACATGCCCTCGTGGATTAATTATGCAAGAGCTCGGATTATTTTCAAAAACAGAAGTAGTGGCTCCGGAGAAGTGGGGGGACGTTTAAGAGGAAGTGGACAAGAACTTATTGCTGGTTGTTCAACTATTATTTAAAATGAGTTCAATTAAAAAAATTCCTGAGAGTTTTTTTGGAAGAACTTAACTGTTTTATGTTCAATCCACCTACATTTGTAAGTTTGTAAGTAAAGTTAATAGATCTGTGTTGGGACAACATGACGGAATTGTGTGGAACCCAGAATTTGCTGGGTTGCTCTGTTCCACACAATCGATTTGCGTTGGGGTAACAGAAAGGAATTAATTTAAATTTTTAGTTTCGCTAATTTAGGTGGACTGAACATAAAACAGCTCAATTGTGGGCGGACTGGGGCGGACTGGCCATCTGGCAATTCCGGCAAATGCCAGAAAGGCTGGACCTCTTTTTAAATGTGGGCCGGTCAGTTAATTTTTTTTATATGTATTGGTTTTAAGTGCAGGCAGCTTTTATCTCTTGCTAGATGTGATATTATGATGATGATGATAGTAAAAAAAAAAATAATAATAATAATAAAATAATAATAATAATAATAAACGTAATAAGCATTATTAAAAATAAGCATTTGGCTCAATCGGCGACGGCCGCCTGATTTCAAGATGGGCCGACCCAATCCGAGATCACCCGGACGTAATCAAAATCTGGCAAGAATGTCATATTATTTCACCATCTGTACACCAAAATAAATAGTGAATGTGCGTGTCTAGGGGTGGGGCTGTGTCAGTGTGGTAATGGGGGCTTGTGTGGCTACAGTGCCAGGGCTGAATTTTTGTCCCAGTCCGCCCCCAACTTGATGAAAAATGAAAACACAAGATTTGTGTTGTTTCAACTTATTTTAAGTAGTTTGAACAAGCAGCAAATATACAGGGTTCATACACATTTTTACTACTACAATTCCATGAATTTTCCGTGATTCTTCCAAGATTTGCAAGTAAATTTTCATGACCTTATGTTTCATGCAATGTCTACATATGGGTGGTAAAAGAAAAATAATGCATGTTCAAAATTATTACAGCATATCGTAGAAAACGCAACAATCGATTTAGTTTCGATTTATATTTATATCTATGTAAAATTGATTTAGATAATGCTTACACCACACCAGGGATGTCCAAGCTTGGTCCTGGAGGGCTGGTGTCCTGCTGAATAAAACTCCAACTTAGTTCAACACACCTGCCTACAAGTTTCTAGGATACCTAGAAAGAGCTTGATTAACTGATTCAGGTGTGTTTAATTGGGGTTGAAACTAAAATATGTAGGACACTGGCCCTATACGACCGAGTTTGGACACCCCTGCGTCACCCTAATAATGTGAGGGTATGTGATTGGCCAAGGACAGAAAAGAAGTGAATAACCTATATTCAGGTATACAGATATCTGTTTTCCATGATTTTTCAAAAACTTTGTTTTTTTTTCTGTTTTCCCAGGCCTGGAAACTGCCAAAATTCCATGACTTTTCCAGGTTTTCATGACCGTATGAACCCTGAACATAATATTTTGAGTATATGATTATTCCAATGAGAAGGGCAAATGCTGCATAGGGAGTTTCCAAGAGCCAGGAGAGCTATTCCCAATTGGCCCAGTCCCTAACAATGGTCCTGAGTGATTTGTCAGGAATGTGCAAAACAAGCTAGAACACAAACATGTTTGCTATACACCGACTGTACACATGTATAACTCCTTTACAATAAATGTAATGACAGACCTCAAAAGCCTTGCTATTGCATTTTAATGATGTAATCACAACGTGGATGCAGGCGCTAAATGCAGGATCTGAAAATAGTTATAGATGATCTGAAGAGTTTGTATTTAAAAACCTTTAAGTGCCATCTGAAATGTTCTTCTAAAATGAGCAGTTTTCTCAGACTCCTGTATTTATGTTAATTAATTTCACAATTAAGGCAATGAAAATAATGTATTAATTGCCATAAAAGTGAAATTACTTAACCTATACGTAGAAGCCTGAGGAAAAATTTACTATTTAGGAGAAAATTTCAGATTGTACTTAGAGGTTTTCGCATATAGACAACACCCATAATGCATATCAGCTGATATCTGTATATTTTAATGTTATTTGTTATAAGCTGCCCAGTACAAAAAAAATGTAAATAATTATGGAATATTAGAGTTGTTGGTTGATCTACTTCTACTAGGCATGAAAGTTTTGACATGTTATGCACAGCTGACACACACTTTAGAAGAGATAATGCTAGAGGCAACTGGTTAATGTGCAGTTATTTTTTGGAAATTTTGGTGTTTTCTTGAAGTTTTTTTTTTCTGTGGTTAAGGTGTTCGAATCAAATAAGCTGTCTTTTGTTTTGTGTTCTTGTAAGTGTGTTTTTTCACACTCAGCAACATTTATATAAAAGTTTTAATAACCGCTCTATACGCTGTACTAGTTATCAGTTTCCAAATATAACGAGTACTGGCCAACAGTTCCACATCTCTTCCATTCCATGTTTGAGTCTGTCTGTTACAATCACAGAGGCTAGGTGGCTAAGTGGTTAGCATGGTTGCCTCCCAATCGATGGTTCGAGTCCAAGTGGCCTTTTTGTGTGGAATTGGTATGTTTTCCACAAGCTCATGTGGGTTTCCTCATGGTTTTTCCAGTTTCCCCCACCGTCCAAAGACATACGATATAGATTAATTGAATACACTAAATTGGCCATAGTGTATGTGTTAATGAGAGAGTGTATGGCAGTATTCCAGGACTGGGGGTTCATGAGTTCATGAGTGTACTCTTTGTGCTGGGTTGCGGCTGGAAGGGCATCTAAAACATATGCCAGAGTAATTGGCGGTTAATTGACCCTCCGCTAGGGCCAGACGGAATCTGCGGATGTTTTTTGCTATTTCTGTTGAGAATTTTGGTAAAAGTTGGAATTATTTTGGGAGTATCAGAACTAAACCCTTAATATATTAAATTAAAAAAATATATTTTTTACTTTTATTTAATGTTTAAAATGCAAATCCAATTAGATTCACTTTATTTGGTAAATAAAGCAAGTTTTTCATATAATATATCTAGTAAAACACAGAAAATATTACTTTACAAACTGCATTGTACATAAATCAGATAAACATTTTGACATTAGTCAATAATATTACTGAAATTAAGTGAAAAACTGAATAAATATAGATTTACATACATTTACCAAAGTAAATGAACAGATCTAATGATGGGCTAAAAATTTGCAGAAATCTGCAGAAAATCTGCAGAATTCTGCGCGCGCAGATTCCGGGTGGGCCTACCCTTCGCCCACACCTGAAAACCGCCACACACCAATCGTGGCTTAGCAACTGTAGCTACAGTACATGCAAGATGTCTGTCAAGATTTCGAAACAAGCCAAAGCGTTGTGCATATGGATTGTGCATATAGATACCCGGTATCCTAAAAGTTTGGACAGGGTGGTGGAATTTTATTCCCTTTCCAAAACCTAAAACCAAAGGGGAGAAGTGGATCAAGCTGAGTGAGGGACGCTAAAGGAGCGGAGTTAAGTTTTGTTTTCGGTATTCCAGACACATTCAGTGATAGACGGCGACAACTTTTTCTCATTTTTTCGCTCAATGTTATGAGCACTGCTCCGTTTAAGCCCTCACCATAGTAGTCATACTAATAGCAATCATATTTCCATCTGTTTCAAGCAACAAATATTTGTAATTACATATCAACAGAACAAAACCGAGCTGTGATCACAATCTGAGCACTTGCGATTATTATACTTCACCTGCAGCTGTTTTTCAGTCATTTATAACCCTCATGTCCATGTCAGAGCTACAAATCACTGATGTTTTTGTCGGTCTTTTGGAGATTTAGTCATTGCTGATGATGTTATTTCGGGTTAGTGTCTGCTTTTATTTGCTGTTGGATTGACATTTGCTGGTAGGGAAAATCTATTTGTTCGCTTCTGCTATTTGTACTTTGATTTGCATTTCAATAAACTAATTTTTTCCACCTAACTGCAAATTACAATAGAAACTGTATAAAAACCAGACAAACATACTGACAGTTATACAGTAGGTACTGTACATTGTTATGGGTCAATGATGCTAATATTCGGCAAAAATCCATCAATTTCCTTTTTCTGTTCTTTCTATGAAAGAATGATGTAGAAGCACTGTCCATGCGTGTTTCCTCGTCGGTTAGTAACGCTTTATTTTACTGCACAACAAGTCTATTTTGAAATAAGGCTAATTTTAAACAGGCTTTTTGGTTAAAAAAGAGAAATCGCCGTTTAATTTGTTGTTTATTATTAGATTATTTTTAAATGTCACCTCTCCTGCATGAACTAAGCTGTTGAATGGTCAACGTATTAGCTAGGCTAGGCTAACCTAGCTTTAGTTTTGATTAAATTATTTTCTAATCGGTTGCATGTCGTGAATATACCCCTGTAATGCATACTGCAGTCCTTTTTTGTCTTTTGTTTTTGCTTTCTCGGTTATTTCACCTGTTCACCAAAAACGACTAATTATATACCTGGCAATGTCTGACACAGGCGCATACATATTGTAATAGACGTGCCAGGCACGAAAGCTTGACAAGCGTAACAACAGTAACTAAGGAGGGCGGGGCTTAGCAAAGGTTCAATTCCATTGTGGCAACTGATAATGTGTTTGATTATCAGTCCGACACTGGGGTAAAAAGGGTTTTTTTTTATTTGATTAGTGCATCTTTACTTGCAGAAAACCACAAGGAAACATTACAATTGTATTTCTTTTTCCAAAACATTTACAAATCTCAATTCTAAATTCCTCTATTTTGCAGTGAAAACCACCCACAACACCACCCACATCTTGTCTTCGCTCTAGCATTACCTCTTCCAAAGCCCTTGTCTGCTGCGTCTAACAAGCTATATCACGTGGAAGCTTGGTCTGGTTGATAAATCTTTGTGTTATAAATCGCTTTGTGTTAAAAAAGAAAAACAGAAAAGAAAAAGGACTATATAATATTTCCTTAAATAAACAGACTTTATCACAGCCACAAAAAGACTGTTACTAAAAGCTGAACAACACTCTTTCAGCCTAGGGTGGAGCCAGTATGCACTTGAAAAATGATTTGGGACAAATATGATGCAATTTAGTGGAAACCTATGCGAGTGGTGCTCTGTGGCGCAGCACAATTTAAAACAGCAGGAGAACACAGATAGAAAACTGTGTCTTCCAAATTCATCAGCGCCGTCTGTCCTTCAGTGCACACGAGTTGGGCAACAGCACAACACATATTTTCAGACACTCACAGAACATTATTGAAGGCTAGGATTTCAAAGCTATTAATCGGTAGTTGATGATTATGTAAAATTAGATGTTCAAAATGCCATTGCTTTGTCCTACAAGAACAGAAATTTTAACCGTCCTAAACATTTCTCTCAAGCAGCAAAATCATGGCCAGAATCATATAGTGTGTGGCTGTCCTGTACTTTTGTCGATTTTTTTCTGTAGGTTTCATCAGGTCAATTTTAAGACTTTTTAAGACCCTTTTAAGTCCATTAAGAATGTAATTTTAGACTTATACAGGGGTAAACACTAAGGATTTATTTTTTCTAATGACTCGGTATTATCATGAGGAATCATTTAATTGTTTTCAGTTGTTCTTCCCTGATTAGATAATTTAATGAGGAATTTGCTGTAAAAGTATTTATAAGACGTTGTGAAATGTATCTCTTTGCAATAAAAAAAAAACTTAAATATAAAGAATAAGGTTTTATTGAGGTGTATTGTTGGTGATTGAATACACAGTAAATAAATCCATAATTTTACAGCTTGTTTCCAGCAGGGGTGCTGGAAAAGTACGTAAAATAACGGATATTAAATTACAGAAATTAACTCAAAAATTAATGGTAAATTTCTGTAATTTAACCTCTGTTATTTTACACTAAATTTCTGTAATTTAACAGCCGTTATTTAATGCTTTTTTTCCAGCACCCCAGCAGCCGGAAATAAACCGTAAAATTATGGATTTTTTTTTTTTGGTGTAGATTTCAGCCTGATTAAGTACCTTTACTTGGACAAAGCAATCTTTGCTTTGACCTACAACCGAATATTTCAGTGAATTTAAAATATAGTTTTTGAAATTTAAGACATTTTAAGAATTTTTAAGACTCATCGTACACCATGTATACAGTACTTTGCTTCAGATCAAAGTTTGTAATATTTTGATTCTCCTTTAGAGATACTAGGATAAAGATTTTGTGATCCTACGACTGCTGAATTTAATGCTAAACTTAAATTGCAATAGATTTCCTGCATATTTTAGGCAGTTTTACATTCAAAAACATTATAGTATTCTTGTGCTAGTCTGATGTGCAATGTCACGCATTGTCAATACACACTTTCTATACAATGTGTGATTCACGTCACGTGACGTTAATGACAACGTGCATTCAAAAACTTGTTTGAACTAGGCTACGTGAGTTGTATCAGTCACTAAACTTCTGAATATTGTATATAGTGTATGCATCTGTTATCATAAGTGTACAACTTAGCATTTATTTTCAAACAGTTGGCTTCATTTTCAAATATGATACATCAGGCTATATACACTACCTGACAAAAGTCTTGTCGCCTATCCAAGCTTGGAGGTTTGCACCTATACATCTCTGCAATGACTCAAATAACTTATTAATAAAGTCATCTGGAATGGCAAAGAAAGCGTTCTTGCAGGACTCCTAGATTCTTTGGATTCATTTTCAATGCCTCCTCCTTGATCTTACCCTAGACATGCTCAATAATGTACATGTTTGGTGACTGGGCTGGCCAATCCTGAAGCACTTTGACCTTCTTTGCCCTCCAGAACTTTAATGTGGAGGCTGAAGTATGCAAAGAAGCGTTATCCTGCTAAAGAATTTACCCTCTTCTGTGGTTTGTAATGTAATGGGTAGCACAAATGTCTTGATACTTCAGGCTTTTGATGTTGCCATCCACTTTCACGTCCCCATACTGAAAGTAACCCCAAACTATGATTTTTCCTTTACCAAACTTGACTGGTTTCTGGGAGAATTTTGGGTCTATGCAGGTTCCAGTAGGTCTCCTGCAGTATTTGTGATGTTTGGGATGCAGATCAAAAAATCAACTTACTGCCATTTTTACAAATGATCATATAGAAGACAAGTTATTATTTGTTGCTCTTACAACTTGGTTCCATGTCAAGACTTTGTCAGGTAGTGTAAGGGGTAAACTCTAGTTTCTCTGTTTCACTCTGTGTTTTCTTTAAATAATAACCTTGTGCTTGTGATTAAAATAAATGGCTTTTTTCCGTTTACATATGAAAATGTTTTGTTGATTATGACGAAATCTATTTGTGCTTGAATATTTTTTTAAGACTGGATTATACTGTTTGAAATAAATGAATCAGATCAATAAAAATGTAAATATATAAATTACAGAGAACAAAGGGTTCTCGAGGCTAAATACTTAATAAAGAATAACAGTAAAAAAAAAATGCTACAAAAATATTAGAATTTTTTTTAAAGAAACTAAATCTGTGAATCTTTTTATCGCAAAATTCAAGTTTTTAGTGAAAACATGAAGGACTGCATTATAACTGTTTGGTTCGGTTCATCTATTTGTAAACCTCTGACTAGTTAATACAACTTGCATATTATTCTCACAATACATCCATCTGTAAATATTACAAATAGCTTTCTATAATTACACTTATACCTACAGTTGAAGTCTGAATTATTATTCCCCCAATTTCTGTTTTTTCAGCACATTTCTAATCATAATATTTTTAATAACTCATTTCTAATAACTGATTTATTTTATCTTTGCCATGATGACTGTACATAATATTTGACTAGATATTTTTAAGACAACTTAAAGTGACATTTACAGGCTTAACTAGGTTAATTAGGTTAACTAGGCTGGCTAGGGTAATTAGGCAAGTTATTGTATAACGATGGTTTGTTCTGTAGACTATCAAAGAAAATAGCTTAAGAGGCTAATAATTTTTACCTTAAAATGGGATTTAGAAAATTCAAAACTGCTTTTATTCTGGCCGAAATAAAACAAATAAGACTTTCTCCAGAAGAAAAAATATTATCAGACATACTATGGAAATTTCTTTGCCCTGCTAAAAATCATTTGGGAAATATTTAAAAAAGAAATAAAAAATCAAAGGAGGGCTAAAAATTCTAACTTTAACTGTATATACTGATTTTGATGCTATTGCATTCCTGGTTAGACCTAAACTGCATTTTAAAATATAATAATAAATAAAATCCCTATGGCAAAATAAATGAGAAAAATACGCCCGTAAATAGATTGTGCCATCTTTAGTCTACATCTATAAGGATCCTTCGTCTGTTGGGTTGACCACAGGATGCAAAAAGTTCGATCGGTTCATACAATTTCTCTTTTACCCCTGATGTGTCATTAACAGCAACCACATGTTTGCATGTTTACCCATTTGTAACGGGTATTAAACCTTAAAGGACCAAACAATTAAAATCAGAAGATTACTAAGAACGGGAAAGGAGGTAGTGGTGATGCTGAGTAACTCACAGAGACAAACAGGTATGTTGCACAACGTTGTTCTGTATTAAATACACACACAAAAGAAATAACAATAAAATAAACACTAATTAAAAATATACCCCGGGTGCACCCTTTATATGACGCTGTAAATTTTGTTAAATTCACAATTTAACAAATAGATGAGAGTTCAAATAAATCAGCAATTTCCAAATTGTTTTGTTACATGTAACCAAATAAAATCTTTCCAAATATATCAAGTTTCAAATCCAGGAAGATCAAAATAAAATAAATGAATTATTTACTTCCAACTGTCTTTTGGGTACTCACAAAATGTCCTCCTCTTGGAAAAAAAAAAGACAAACAGTCTTAAGGATCAAATCCTCTTACTTGAGTGAAGGGAAATAGTGAAAAAGCAAGTGTCCTTTTTCCCTAGAAGTCAGTCCTTTCCTGTAGGTCCACTGAAACTGCACTTGGGAGGCTCGCCATCAACCGAGAATCGCAAGAATTCCAAAATCCAGCAACAAAAAAAAACCTGGCCTGTTTTCACAGACCAGAGCAAATATTCAGTATTACAATATGATAAAAAATATATACATAAAGAACAAAATAGCATAAAAACATCCACAAAACATATACAAAAACTACTGTCATAACAAATAACATTAATTTCAGTTACCTGTTCTTCTAATGTATTCTTTTTTTAATTCCTATCAGGTACACGTGACCACAGTGATGTCTGTGAGCTGTAGTAAATAATAAAACACCATGCGGTTTTATAACCTTGTGATAATGGATAATTCTTCCATTAAACAGAAAAATACAACTTTCTATCACTTCTTAAACATGAAACTAATAAAATATTATCACATTCAACATGTTGTCACTCAATATGTTTCTATTATTTTAGCAATAAGCTAATGATGAACTCACCGAGTCAAAATGCATCCATCGCGCTCAAATCAGCATATATCTACTCAATCCCTCGCCATCCTCGTGCTATAGACTTATATTTTTAACATTATATTGGTTTTAAAAGTTTTAACTTATGTATTTTTGCTGTATTTACTTTATAATCACTCGGTTTTCCTTTCTGTCACGCTGTGTGTCTCTTCCGATGCTTTAGTAATATCCGCAACCACAAGGGGGCGGAGATGAGCATCCAGCGCTCTCATTTGCTGACTTAAGACTGCTGACAGTCTGACACCCAATCAGAGAATTATAACTCACATATACATGTTTTAACATTTTTTATACATTTTATTTTAATACTTATTTTAGCATCAACACTTTAACACTTTAATAATGATGATGAGGTGTATATTTATTTATTATTTTATCTGTTTTATCTAATTTTATTTGTCTTATCTATTTTATCTGTCTTATCTGTTTTATTTACACCCATTCATTATTTTATGGGGGTTACACCTTCCCCTCTTGAAACAATGCAAGTCCCTTTGCATGCTCTGAGCGGTTGGGTAGTCACTATGTTTGCTGGAATGTCAGAAGTTATAGGAGAATCACCAAGATCTTCAACACTATTGAGAGAGTTAACAAGAGCAGTGCTTAATCCTTGGAACAGAGACTGAACAACATGAGACAGAGGATTTCCAAGCTGAAAGTAGGTAAGTCTCTCAGGTTTGTCTCTCTCCCTTGCAGAACGTCTTAGTGGAGGTATTTCTTGTTCTGATTGTTGTTCTTCTCTTTCACAAGAAACAGAGTTTTCTGAATCATTTGCCTCTTCAACTTTACTCTCTCTCTGAGTGGGTAAGTCTTTACTGTTATCAGTTTCAGGTTGGTCTTTTCCAGGTGTCTCAGTTGTTTCACAGACTTCCAGAACATCATCAGATGGGTTATCAACTGAAGAGTGTACAGGTGCATTATAAACTGGAGGATCATTGGCTGGAAGATCATCAGGTAAGTTGTCAACTGGAGGAGTTACAGGTAGGTTATCATTTTGAGTTCCTTCCTTGCATTGAGTTCCATCTTTTCCGAGGTTTTGACCAGCTGATTCATCAGCTAAGGACACACTCTTCCCTTTTACTGGTTGGGGAACATCATACACTGTAGAGAACTGCAATGGTTCCACATTTTGATGGTTATCACCATACCACTCATAATCCTCATCTTCTGGACTAAGGAAAGAACAATCCTCTTCAGGTTGTTGGAAACCTGGATTCTGCCTTGTTCTAGGTCTTGACCTTTTGGGTGGGGAGGGGTTTGAACTGTTTGACAATGGCAGGTAACCACAAGGAAGAAGAAGGTCCCTATGAAGGGTACGAAGGGGACTTTCACTGTTTTCAGGATGAACTGTGTAGACAGGTAAGTCGCCAGCCTTCTTTACCACCACATACACCTCAGATTCCCACTTGTCCGCTAACTTGTGCTTACCACGCAGTCTGACATTTCGCACCAGGACACGATCCCCGACCTCCAAAGAAGAATGAGTGACAGATTTATCAAACCTGGTTTTGTTCTTTTCAGCAGTTTTCAACATACCTTGTGAAGCAAGCAAATAGCTTTCCTTCAAGTGTGATTTCAGCTGTTTCACATACTCTGAATGAGGAATGACATCTGATTTCCCATGATGAGGCAGACCAAAAGCAAGGTCAACAGGCAATCTTGGCTGTCTGCCAAACATCAATTCATAAGGAGTAAACCCAGTGACTTCATGCTTCGTACAATTGTACGCATGGACAAGTGGCTTGACAAAGTCTTTCCAATGGGCTTTATCTTTCTCCTCCAAAGTACCCAACATGCCCAGCAGGGTCCTATTGAAGCGTTCAACCGGGTTTCCCTGCGGGTGATAGGGAGTTGTTCGGCTTTTCTTTATGCCTGACACTTCACAGAGCTCTCTGATGACATGTGACTCAAAATCAGGGCCCTGGTCACTATGCAAGCGTTCAGGAAACCCATAGTGTGTGACAAAGTTCTCCCAAAGACACTTTGCTACTGTTTTAGCCTTCTGATTAGGTGTAGGATAAGCCACTGCATACTTGGTAAAAAAGTCCGTAATAACCAAGATATCTTTGGTATTACTCCTGTCAGGTTCCAATGAAAGGAAATCCATACACACCAGCTGTAATGGCCTAGTGGCATGAAAATTGACCAGAGGAGCTGCTTTTTGGGGTTGTGCCTTCCTAAGCACACAGCGACTACACTCCTTGACTTTTCGTTCCACATCTGCAGCCATTTTTGGCCAGTAGAAACGAGATCGAATCAGATCTACAGTCCTCTCAATCCCTAGGTGACCCATGTCATCATGTAAACTGCTCATCACCAAGGGTCTTAACTCCTCAGGGAGTACTAGTTGGTAAGTGAGTAAATTATTTTCCTGCCTTCTTCTATAGAGTATTCCATCTCGCAACTCAAGTCGATTCCACTCCTTTAGAAAAAGAGGAAAAGTTGGAATCTCTTTTCGCACTGTAGGAGAAGGTTTCTCCCCCAACTCCAAGTGGAAAATGACTTCTCGAAGGACTGAGTCTGCTCTCTGCTTTTCACCAATCTCATGTGGTAGGTAAGGCATAACAGGTAATCCATCTAAATTACAATCCTCTCCATACTCATCAGGTATAGCATCAGGACAGAGTGCAAGTGATCCCACCAGTGCAACCCCAGAAGCTGCGTCTTGATTGATAAGGTGCTTTTCGCAAATAGCATGAACTACATCATTTGGGGCACTAACAATGTCAGCAGCATCATGGTGATGGTGTTGTACAAATTGATGGATTCTTTCCTGCTCTTTACTGGACCAAGCAGTCTCAGGAATGGGTTCCTGGGGTCTCCTTGAGAGACTATCCGCATCTACATTCTGCTTGCCAGCTCTGTATTGCAATTTGAAAGAGAAGGTGGAAAGAGCTGACAGCCATCGATAACTTGTAGCATCCAATTTTGCTGTAGTGAGGATATAAGTCAAAGGGTTGCTATCTGTAATAACGGTGAAATGGTTACCGTATAAGTAGTCATTAAACTTTTCAGTCACTGCCCATTTTAGGGCAAGGAATTCAAGTTTGTGAGCAGGATATCTAGACTCACTGTGAGACAACCCTCTGCTTGCGAATGCTATTGCACGCATCTGCCCATCCTGTTCTTGATAAAGTGCTGCCCCTAGTCCCTTTGTACTTGCATCAGTGTGGAGAAAATAAGGGAGTTTGGGGTCAGCAAATCCCAGAATAGGTGCAGAAGTGAGTTTTTCTATAAGGGTTCGAAATGCTTCTTCACAAGAAGGCGTCCATCGATCACCAAAGGACTCTTTTGGGTTATGGTACTGGCTTCCTTTGTTACACTTCTTGGCACCCTTTCTTAGCGGAGGATATCCTGAGGTCAGATCATTAAGTGGCTTCACTATTTTAGAGTAGTCCTTGATGAAACGACGATAATATCCCCCAAAGCCTAAGAAAGACCTAAGTTCTTTTAGGTTTTTAGGTACAGGCCAGGTTTTTAAAGCTTGGACCTTCTCAGGGTCAGTCTCCACTCCATGCTCTGACACGATATGTCCCAAATAGCGGACTGAAGTCTGGAAAAACTTACATTTTTCCAAGGAGAGTTTCAGACCATATTCCTTTAGACGAAACAGGACATTTAATAGTCGAGTCTCATGTTCTTCCAATGTGTCTGAGAAAACTATTAAGTCATCCAAGAAAACAAGTACCTCCTTCAGATTAATGTCCCCCATACATTTTTCCATTAATCTTTGGAATGTACTTGGGGCATTCGTTACACCCTGTGGCATGCGATTAAACTCCCAAAATCCCAGCGGACAGACAAAGGCGGTTTTGGGTTTGTCTGCCTCATCCACTTCTATCTGGTAGTACCCAGACTTTAAATCGAGGACAGAGAACCATTTAGATCCTGTCAGAGCCGAGAATGTTTCCTCAAGATTCGGCAATGCATAGGCATCTCTCACTGTTTGAATATTCAGCTTGCGATAATCTATACATAGACGTACATCCCCATTCTTCTTCCTCACCACCACAATTGGGGAAGAGAAAGGTGACTCTGATTCCCGGATGACTCCACTTGCAAGAAGATCTTGTAGATGCCTACGAACTGCCTCAATATCTTGTGGATGAATAGGTCGTGCCCTCTGTTTAAAGGGAGTTTCATCGTGCAATTTAATGCTATGCTTCACTTTCTGGGTGTGGCCAAAATCTAGGTCATGATGACTGAACACTTCCGGTATTTCTCTGAGTTTTTTAGAAATGCGCTCCTTCCATACCTGAGGTAAGGGGGAATCACCGAAGTTCAGAGTGAAATCACCCTCTCCATTACTATTGGAAGTTTTTGAAAGAGGCTGTAAAGAGTCCACAGCATAGAGCTCAGCGATCACACATCTGGGTGGGATAGTAATGTCATGATTTGTCTCATTGGTAAGCACAACTGGTATACTATTCATCTGGTTCTCAGACTGATTAAGAAGACACCGCTTGACAAACACCCCTCCAGGTAGAGACGAATCAGGTGAGTGCTCCACAAGTATAGTCTGATCTATTCTGCATGGATTTGAAATTGAACCTCCCACCACTACAGTCTGACCAGCCATTAAAACTTTGGGTGCTCGACTCCTCAATCGTACATGGCCAAGAACACCACTTGTGTTTTGTCTCCATCTTATTTCAAGAGTTTTAAGTACCACTTTGTAACCATATGAACAAGGTTGAAATTTTGGGGGATCAGCACTTAAATACTTCTTATAGAGAACATCCAAGGTGTTTGTCCCAATAAGAACCATTGACTGATTGTGAGCTTTTACATCAGGAACTACTAAGGCTACTGTAGGTATTTCAACGCTCACTCCTAGTAATTCTTCTGGAAAGGTAATTCCCATTTCTATGTAGCCTTCGTATGGAACAGATAGACCATTTGCGCCTTCTACTTCCAGGATATCATCAATGGACTTAATTGGGTATCCTGAGAGATGCTGTTCATAGAAGGACTTTGGAACTGTTGTCACTTGAGAGCCTGTATCCAATAAACAGCTGCATTTTTCATTGGCTATAGTAACTTCAGCAATGCTCATAGCACCTATTAACCCCTTTGGCAAGCTAGTGCTTTGCACTTTAGAAACCTGACTTTTTTCAAAAACATGATTAGTATTGGGACATTGTGATTCCAACTCAGCCCCTGTCTGTCCCACAACAAGGACTGATTCTAGTTTAAATCAGGGTTGGAGTTGGCGTTCTGAGAGTCCCATAGTAGCTGTTTTTCTCTCAAAAGTTTACGCTTGGCATTAACAAGTGTGGGGTTTGGCTCAGAAGTGCAAGAGGATGCAATATGACAATCCTCACCACAGGTAAAGCAGTACCATGGTCTAGGCCTGTCCTTTTGTCTTTGGCTAACTGGAGCCCTAGTTAACTGGTTAGCAGTATCTGACTTCTTTTTGTCCTGTTTATTTACTACTGCTTGCTGTGAAGCTTTCTTCTGGGTTTTATGCGCAGGAACAAGGCTAGCCAACTGACTTTGTAGTTTTGCTATCTGTCTCTTGATCTCCTTAGTTTCAGCTGCAAGTGATACCATGTTTGAAACTTCTCCTTGCTCCACCTCAGAAGAAACCCACGTCCTTTGCGAGTGCATTACTGCTCTTGGTTTAGAAGACCCAAGATGCTGCTTCATACGAGTGACTTTTGCAGTGTGTTTGTCTTCTTCAGTGCGTAACATAAGTAGAAGCTGCCCAAATGAAGGAGGATTATTACGCCTTCGCTCTAGCTGCAGGTCAGTAATTAGATCATTATCCCAGCAGCCTCTACAGAACTGCTTGAGAAGATGCCGATCTGCTTCTTCAGGTGAGACACCACCTCTTTTTATTGTCACTCTTAAAGCTGTCTGCAATCTGTACAAGTAAGTAGATGGCTTTTCACCAGCGTCCTGCAGAGTATTCATGAACTTTGCAAGGAGTTCATCTCCATCCTCAACAACTCCAAAAGCAGAATCCAGCAACTGAAGGTAAGCTGATGATGGAGCTTCAGAGCTAAGATGTTTTATAACATCTGCTGCGGGTGGTAAAAGACTGTCTACTATTTTCCTGGATACGTTCAAATCAGATAAGGTGGAATCTTTCAGCATTAGCTCTACACTGGAGCGCCAAGTGTCGTAATCGACCTCACTTCCGGGTCTGGGACATTTTCCTGAAAATACCCTAAGCCTTTGCTGCATAAGTCCTTGAGTAGCCACTTCACCAGTTCTCACCACATGTTCAATTACGAGTTTTTGAACCTCAGGTGGATTTAACACCTCTGAAGAGGTTAAGAGGGGGGGCTTATTTGGTTTAGCAGAGGTATGCTGTGACAGTGAGTCATCTGGTTGACTAATTTTGACAGGGGCTGGGGTAAAACTCTCTTCAGGACATACCTGAGCTTGCGGTTCATCCAGATCCTCGTCATCAGCCTCTGTGTCAGCGGACGTTGGAGTAAGCTCAGCAGTCATTTGTGACAGCATCTGGCTCAAGACAATCTCAAAATCAGTCCCACTCAATTTCGCTACTTCTTTCAGTCCCTCCAGGTATGACTTTGTGACACTGGTTCCCTTATACTGTGTAAACACACTAGATAATGCTCTCACATGGTAAGTAACACTTGGGTCACTGGACAGCTGGTGAGTATAAGGTAGCTGTGGCTCTAGAGAATGCAAAGCTTGGCCACTGGTATATTCAAGTATAACACTTTGATAAAACTCAGAATCCTTGTCACTAATAAAAACTGTTTTGGCAAAAGAACCATATTGTTTTAGGAAATCAAACAGCTCATCATCACTTTTGTCTTGTGTTAATCCGCTAATGATCACTGAGTTCGGAATTTTAATCCCTTCTGCCTCTATTATATCCATTGTCAATTGTTACTGGTCAACGTAGGCAAAAATAATGGCTTAGAATGTAATTAATACTCAGCAACAGCGCCACCTCCTGGCTGGCTCGCCACTTTGTAACGGGTATTAAACCTTAAAGGACCAAACAATTAAAATCAGAAGATTACTAAGAACGGGAAAGGAGGTAGTGGTGATGCTGAGTAACTCACAGAGACAAACAGGTATGTTGCACAACGTTGTTCTGTATTAAATACACACACAAAAGAAATAACAATAAAATAAACACTAATTAAAAATATACCCCGGGTGCACCCTTTATATGACGCTGTAAATTTTGTTAAATTCACAATTTAACAAATAGATGAGAGTTCAAATAAATCAGCAATTTCCAAATTGTTTTGTTACATGTAACCAAATAAAATCTTTCCAAATATATCAAGTTTCAAATCCAGGAAGATCAAAATAAAATAAATGAATTATTTACTTCCAACTGTCTTTTGGGTACTCACAAAATGTCCTCCTCTTGGAAAAAAAAAAGACAAACAGTCTTAAGGATCAAATCCTCTTACTTGAGTGAAGGGAAATAGTGAAAAAGCAAGTGTCCTTTTTCCCTAGAAGTCAGTCCTTTCCTGTAGGTCCACTGAAACTGCACTTGGGAGGCTCGCCATCAACCGAGAATCGCAAGAATTCCAAAATCCAGCAACAAAAAAAAACCTGGCCTGTTTTCACAGACCAGAGCAAATATTCAGTATTACAATATGATAAAAAATATATACATAAAGAACAAAATAGCATAAAAACATCCACAAAACATATACAAAAACTACTGTCATAACAAATAACATTAATTTCAGTTACCTGTTCTTCTAATGTATTCTTTTTTTAATTCCTATCAGGTACACGTGACCACAGTGATGTCTGTGAGCTGTAGTAAATAATAAAACACCATGCGGTTTTATAACCTTGTGATAATGGATAATTCTTCCATTAAACAGAAAAATACAACTTTCTATCACTTCTTAAACATGAAACTAATAAAATATTATCACATTCAACATGTTGTCACTCAATATGTTTCTATTATTTTAGCAATAAGCTAATGATGAACTCACCGAGTCAAAATGCATCCATCGCGCTCAAATCAGCATATATCTACTCAATCCCTCGCCATCCTCGTGCTATAGACTTATATTTTTAACATTATATTGGTTTTAAAAGTTTTAACTTATGTATTTTTGCTGTATTTACTTTATAATCACTCGGTTTTCCTTTCTGTCACGCTGTGTGTCTCTTCCGATGCTTTAGTAATATCCGCAACCACAAGGGGGCGGAGATGAGCATCCAGCGCTCTCATTTGCTGACTTAAGACTGCTGACAGTCTGACACCCAATCAGAGAATTATAACTCACATATACATGTTTTAACATTTTTTATACATTTTATTTTAATACTTATTTTAGCATCAACACTTTAACACTTTAATAATGATGATGAGGTGTATATTTATTTATTATTTTATCTGTTTTATCTAATTTTATTTGTCTTATCTATTTTATCTGTCTTATCTGTTTTATTTACACCCATTCATTATTTTATGGGGGTTACACATTCCCAACCACTGCCAAGACTAGCGCCTGGTGGATAAATGAAAATAAACCAAATCCCAGGGGAAGTTGGGTGTTTTGTGGTTTGGTTGAGTGTTGAGAGCTCAGTCTCCAGGATACTCACGTGGAGGTGCTTGCGTTTGCGGCCGGGCCGTCCAACCTTGCGGACAGGAGTGCAGAGTGAAGGCATCTCGTCAATAATCATGGTTTCCATAGAGCTTTCATTCTAAACAGACAGAAACGACCACCATCATTAACTTTTACTGCTCAACCAGACCTCAAAGTCAAGATTTCTGGCATTAGGTTGGGGTGATTTGGCTTCAACCAAGTTATTTATGTATATTTTAAGACTCATATTTATCCAGTGTTTCATTTAGGTGCATTAAGTAGCAGATATTGGAATATTTCCAAAATGAGGGAGATCTTAAATAGAGATGCTCCAAATAATTGCCAAAGAACTGGTATACTCTGGCAATTTGAAAACAGCCAATAATCAGGACCTATTATATCCTGCCAATCATCATACAGCCACATCAAATTGGTGCCTTTTTGTAAAATAAAACGTCTTGTGAGTACCTTGTGGAATCATTTTGAATTGGATGAAAATGAAAGTAGCGCTGTCACAATCACCAGTGATCTAGCCTATGCAGATTGCTGGAGAACTACACATCTGCCACCACATGAACTACAACAACCACAAGGCCTTGCACCAATCGACACCCGCTACAGCTGACGATAATCCGGGCACTCACTTACAAACACAAACAGCTGAAACTCATTCTCACTGATTACCAGGATAATATATAAAGAACACAGCACACTTCTGGGCTGAGTCTTGTTCACCTATAACATTACCAAGCCTTATTCCTGTCTAGCCTTGCCATGCCTTTTGATCCTTGCTTTGTTTATTGTTTATGCTGTTTGCCACCTGCACCGACCTCTTTGCCTGTGACCACAACCAGGTTTTTGGATTACCTTCATAGTACTGTTTGCTCCTGTTTTGACCATTGCCTGCCTGACTAAGTAGTAAATAAACTGCATTTGGACCCTCACCTCGGTTGTACCCCGACTCCCTTGTTACAAGCGTCTGCATTTATTTTGCGGATGCACATGAACCCTTACCTAAAAAGCTAAGAAATCTTCAGGACTTTGTTAATTAGTTACAAAATATATATATATTTATGATACTAGTTATAGCAAAACTATTTTGTTTAAATGCATTTTGTGAAATTATTTGAATTATAATATTCTACAAACAATCACTATTGACAGATTTAATGTTGAATAGTCACACACTGTAAAAAATATATGTAAATTTGTTGTTTTCCATATTTTAAGATTATTATTTAAAAAATTTTCCCTGTTTATTTATTTTTTAACTGCATGAAGGGACCTTAATCTTTCGTCCAACAACTTTTAGCCTCAAAAAGTTCAACAAAGTCCCTTTTATGATAGTTTAATTGACATATTGACTGGGTTGGTGTTGTATATTACGATACAAAAACCCTGTAATAAACTGCCAGTACATTTTCTGTTATTTTACAGACTTATTTCTCTCTACATTGTTTCTTACACATTCTATTATTTTAAACTGCTAAAATATCAATAAAAGACACTTTATTAAACTGTAGAGTTGAATTTTTAACATCAGAAGTCGACAGAGCAGAGATCAACATCCCATAATGCAACTCACAACTGTAAATATACAGAAAACACTTGTAAATCACAAAATACAGAAAATGTTAATTAACAGACATTTTTTATGAAATTTAGTATCAAATAAATGCAGATCAAGTTGTTAAAAACTGTATAAAGCATAAATTATAATTAAAATAATAATAAATTTTAACAAGTGTGAGTGTATTTAGCCAAAATAGCTAATATTTGTGTAAAATAATATTAATCATCATCTCATAATGGATTTAATATGAGTTCGTTGTTTTACAGTGGGCGATACAGTGGCCCAGTAGCAAGAAGGTTGCTGGTTCGAGCCTCGACTGGGTCAGTTGGCTTTTCTGTTTGGAGTTTGCATGTTCTCCCTGCATTCGCGTGGGTTTCCTCTGAGTGCTCTAGTTTTCCCCAAAGTCCAAAGACATGCGGGAAAGGTGAATTGGGCAAGCTAATTTGCCTGTAGTGTATGTGTGTGAATGAGTGTTATTGGATGTTTCCCAGAGATGGGTTGCAGCGAGAAAGGCATCTGCTGCGTAAAACATGTGCTGGATAAGTTGGCGGTTCATTCAGCTGGGGTGACCCCGGATTAATAAAGGGACTAAGCCGAAAAGAAAATGAATGAATGTTTTACAGTGATGACATGAATTTTCTGATGAATGTCCGCTCCCGGATAGAGTAACACAGATTCTTTCTTATGTCTTTATGATTATTAATAAATTTAAATGTTTAAGAGCCTAGATTATATGATGACCTTAGTGTCATCCCACTTCAGTAAAACTGGAATAATGTGAGTGTGTAATAATTGTAATTGCTTTTTCTGTATGCCAAATGATTTATTTCCTCAGGATCTGCCCAGCCAGGTCAGAGATCATGGAGCCCTCTTGAGTGGACCCGGACTCTTGAAGAATTGGAAACAGTTTTGAGTTTCTGAGTTATTTGCCATTTTATGTATTCTATCTTTATAAAGTTACTTCTCATGTATGTAAGCTGGCAGTTTGGACGTAGATTGTAGCATTTTTTAACCAGTTTTTTAACCAGTAAACACGTCTGTACACTCAGCCTTGGTAAGAAATAGATTGTACTTTGAATGTGCATGTTCTATCACTTTATGGCCCATTTCACAGGTCTCGAGTCAGCTCTGAACAACTTAGTGGCTGTATAACATTTATATGCTTGAAATACAGAGATATCATTCACAATTGTATGCATGCACCCACATGGAATTTTTTCTATATGTATGACGCAGCTAATGACATTATGTAAGAGTATAATTGTTGATGTTTTGGGATAGTAAGCAGAGCGGCCTACAAACTTTTTGTGAGTGTTGAAGCTTTATTCTGTGGATGAAAGTACAAACTATCTTCAATTAACTTTTTAAATGAATCTCTGACTCTCATTTTTGGGTTCAAACTGCAAATTTCCTACAACAGTTTGTATCCTTAACCTTTATGTGCCAAAACGTGCCGGTATACACGCCAAAACCTGAACTAGCTGAATAAGATTTCTAAATGTCACCCAACAAATTGCATTTTGGCGACAAGGTTATTCAGATAATGAGAAAAGCCGGTGTTTGAATGGCATGTTCTTTTGAGCAAAGTGAGGATTGACACAGCCGTGGAGAGACCGCAAACTCTCTGGGCTCTCTTGACACGGTTACAAAGACATTCAGCGCTTCATTCTCTGCCCTCATTCACTTTCTCTTTGTTTAACATAACCGTGTCTTCCCTCCTCAACAATAGCCACTCTCCGTCCAGGCAAGCACCCTAGGGTGGATGGAGGAGAATAAAAAAGCAAAAAAGATGATCCTAATGTAGCCCCTGGGCTGAATGAAGCCACCGGCTCCAAATCTGAATTCAAATGTCTGCCATGACTACTGAGAAGTCCAGCATGGACGGAAGATGGCGGGACACCACTGGAATTTACATTCATGCTTGCGACTACAAGGTACACATAAATCGATTCTTGATTTAACTAGGACTTGAACCCACAACCTTGGGTCAAATTTCATTATCATAAACCTTGTTAATCCTTACAAACCTTTTTTGAGTTTAGTTTATTATGTCACCCTTTTGGTTCTGTGTTGGCACAAGCATGTATTTTTATTGACTTTTTATTGGATTGAAACTGAAACTCATTAAAAA
Source organism: Danio rerio (assembly GCF_052040795.2). Classification (NCBI taxonomy): domain Eukaryota; kingdom Metazoa; phylum Chordata; class Actinopteri; order Cypriniformes; family Danionidae; genus Danio; species Danio rerio. The sequence continues at coordinate 38,708,387 of NC_141037.1, forward strand.
AACGATCCAATTGTCACAATCACTAGAGATCTAGTCCATATGGATCGCTGGGGAACTACAATCTGCCACCAAATGGACTACAAATCCTGTCATGCACTTCACACACACCTGTTTCAGTTTCCCCTGATGACACACAGCTGAAGCTCATCATTAATGAATTACCTGGACTATAAAGACACCTGTCCATTCCACACACATTGCTGAGTCTTGATCACAGTATTGTAGCATTACTAAGCGTTATCCTATCCAGTCATAATTTGTTTGATCCTTGCCTGGTTTTCTATTATTGATTCTCTGTCACTTGTACTGACTACTTGCCTGTTTTTAACTACGATATTAGATTACCTGTATGCTACTGTATGTTCCTGTGTTTGACCATCACCTGCAAGACTATTCTTTGTAGATAAAATTAGTGGTGGACAAAGCGAAGCTTAGGGGCGACGTGGTGGCACAGTAGGTAGTGCTGTTGACTCACAGCAAGAATGTCGCTGGTTCGAGCTTTGGCTGGGGTCAGTTGGCATTTCTGTGTGGAGTTTGCATGTTCTCCTCGCATTCGCTCTAGTTTTCCCCACAAGTCCAAAGACATGCGGTACAGGTGAATTGGGTAGGCTAAAGTTGTCCATAGTGTATGTGTGTGAATGAGAGAGTGTTTCCTAGTGATGGGTTGCAGCTGGAAGGACATCCGCTGTGTAAAACATATGCTGGAAAAGTTGGCGGTTCATTCCGCTGTGGCAACCCCAGATTAATAAAGGGACTAAGTCGAAAAGAAAATGAATGAATGAAGGTCGAAGCTTCGAAACGTTTCGAAACCCGTCTCTACATTGATGCCTTGTGGTCATTTTTTATGTATAGCTCTGGAACAGCTTCAGCAACCACATTGTGCTTCAGCACAATGAAGTACTGTAATAAACCCCACGTTGTAGAGTTGAGGTTTTAAGTGATTTAGTGAACTGGTGAGAATTCATGAGTAGCATGCAGAGAAAATGGGTTCGAATGCAGGGTGATGCAGTTATAAATGTTAGTTTTTAAAAGCTCTGTTCCTGTAACGTGTTTTGTTTTAATATTGGTCTGACATTCAAATGAACAATGTGTGAATAAATATGTCTTGTTTTGATCATAAAAAGTAACATTATTGAAATACATTAAATCATAATTTTACAGAATTTGTACAAGTTGGCATTCGAACTCGGGTCATTTGCCGTTGTAACTTTGTGTACACGCACAGTCCTGTAGACTACAAGAGACTTTTTTCCTACCCTGTCAGTCAAAAAAGCAGATTTGCCAGGTCTCAAAACGCTTCTTAATTGACAGAGGCTTTGAATCGGTTTCGAAACACTTGCACTTCGGGATCTCGAAACTGTGTAAAAACATTAGTTTCATGTCAGCCACCCCTAAATAAAACCTGCATGTCGATGGGCATGGGATGATAATCGGTTTCAAGGTTAACTGCAGTTTGAAAAAGTCAAGGTATCAAAATTGCAAAAATACTTTGTTATACCTTTTCTAAGGTACATGTGTACATGTAGTTGTTTTTTTATGTGTTGTAAGGAAATCTGTGTTATTGAAGCTAATGAAGATTTTAATGGTTTATTTTATTTATGTAGCCTGACATGTTTAGTGGTACAAAATATTTTAAATGTTTCCTAAAATGTAATATTTTGTGTTAAATGGGGAAAGAAGTTGATGTTTTTTACTGAGACATTTTTTAAAATATATTTTATAGCAGTAAACACAATACCGTAAAAATGTGATATTTTTATTCAAAGTTATCATACTGGCAGAAACTTATTCTGGCCCATGCCTACAAGTAAATCCTCAAGTCCATTATCACCGTCCCTGTGACACCAATATTTCATCCTAGTGCCATTTACAGAAAAGAAAGTCAGAGATTATGTGACTGCTAAACATTTTTTTTATCATAAGATTTGATGTTTTAAAGAAATCTATGTCTGTGTAAGTAAAAAATTTATATATATATATATATATATATATATATATATATATATATATATATATATATATATATATATATACATATATATATATACACACACACAGAGGAATAGCTATGTTTATATATAATAGCTTTAACTTTGAAAAACTTGAAAAAAGTTACTAGTTAATTAGTTTAAGTTTTTAATAACTAATAAAGTTATAATAACTAATAACCTTAACCTTTTCAAATTTGATTGTAATGCAATAATGTGCACCTTTTGTAAAGCTGCTTTAAAACAATAATTATTAAGCGTTATATAAATAAACTTAAATTGAATTAAATAAATTTAATATAAACTAAATATAAATTTCTATATTTTCTTTAGATATTTGATATATATTTAGTAAACATTAATAATATTATTATTATTATTATTATTTCAAAGCAGAATTTTGTAAATCTGTGACCTCTCATCAATGCTCTTTTTCCAGTGAAGGTCTTCCAACATATCCATGACTAAGACGTCCTGCTAGCCTCACATGATGTTCTCATTACGCTACAAATACACAAACAAAACGTTTCAACAAACAAAAACAAAGGGTGTACGCAGAAATCGACTGTTGCCTTGTGTGAACTCAGTAACACCGTCTACATCTTTGCTCTATTTCTGTCGGCAGCCGGTTATTTAAGGCAAGAGCTTGTTGCCAAGCAACAGGACTGCGAGCGTAGCACGGGTCCATGGGTGCAGGGGCGAGGAAGAATGAATTCCCCTGTAAATCAGCCTTTCCTACACACTCGCCAACACCCACGTCACTGAACACTCATACAGACACTATCTCTGATAATAATTCACTCGCGTTTACTAATTACGTCCTCCAAAGACTTGACGCTGACACCCGATAGCCCCACTGTGGAAATGAATCATGGACAGTTAGAATGATATATTGAATGAGATACTGAGTATGATACTGATGGATTTGAGGAGAGAGTATAGTTCTTTCTAACAAACACACACGCTTGTTTTGGGGGGTTTATGAGGACTCTCCATTAGCATAATGTATTTTATTACATATTAATTATAATGTCTAACCCTACAAACAAAACCTGTGGCCAATGTTGAATGTCAAAAGAACCAGTTAAGTATGATTTTTAACAGTTTTGAATTACAAAGGCACATGTCCTCATAAACTAAAAAGGGCATGTCCTCATATACAGTACCACCTCAATATTGTAATATATATGTCATTAAACAAATCTGTATTGCCAAAACCAGTGCACACACACACACACACACACACACACACAAGAGAAATGCCTCATAAGCTATGTTTCTATCTACCTATTTGTATGTGCATTCTGGATATCCGCATTAAAAAAACGGTTAAGTAAAACGTTATAATGCGCATAAATTTTGGATGAACCTTTTATTTGATAAGAAAAGATGCACATCAACTACGATGGAAACACTTTAACTGAACAAATTTCAGAATGTGCAATTAAAAGAGGTCATGTGATTTTGTTATAAGAGATAATATGATGTTAAAAATGTTTGTGAATGGACAAACCAGCAGGCTGAGCACACTATAAACCATTTGAAATGTTGTTTTGGTCCTTCTAAAATGTCTTAATCGTTTCAGTATTAGTGTAATTATATTATTAATCACCTCCAGAATCAACATCGTCTGTGCTCTGCGTATCACACCTTTAAACACCACCATGTGTTCATTGTGTACTGGCATTTGTCTTCTGAGGCGCAAGTCATTAATTAAATGAAGAAAAGATTGACGCAGCTTACCCTACTGCAGCAAATTCAATTTTTATTTTTGATATTTGGCGCCAATTTATCAGGAAGTGACGATTTTGTTCTGTATGACTCATTGGATGCTTTATTCGTTCATCATTTATGTGATAATCCAGCTTTGCACATACATTTTATTCGTATCTTTGGATGAAAACATAGCTAGTGTTTGTTTGGAAGTTAAGAAGGAACAATTCTGATTCTTCTAAATGTTTTCTTTTTTTGAAGAAAGATTTGTTTCGTAATGATGTGAAGGATTAGAAATGACAGATTTTATTTTTGAGTGAACTATGCCTCTAATTTTTAAATAAAATGTCGATGTGCATTTATTCTTTATGACAAAAATATCACAAGAGTTTGTTATGATTTTAACAGTATGCACGTTGACATTATCGAGGGTTACTTTTTATTGCAAAAAAAAAAGCATTTTAGGATTCTTAAAGCATTCAGTTTGTGACGAAGTCTATAAAAATATTATAATTTAAGTTATCAAAGAAAAATATTGTTGTATGGGTTTTGTTTTTTATGAGATACGATAAAGTTAAGTTACAGCACACGTGCATGAGTGCCGTTTTTCTAAATATCAGACTGTGAGCAAGAGATTAATATATTGATATAGAACATTTAAAATCTCTGAGTGTTTAGACACCCGCTTCGAAAGTTATCACTCGATTGAATAGGTATTTTTTTGTGGTTTTCAGCTGATAAATATGGGCCAGCAGGGGCCTTCTGCGCCTACTGGTAGGCTCAGAAAGCTGTAATCTTCCTCCGCATGATTAATCAGATATACTATTAGAAAAGACTCCAGATTCAGATCTGTTTTTAAATTACTGTGACAGTTGGGTTTAGTGTTGGGGTGGGTGTAGACGTTAATAAACTACAATTAATGGGAAATGTAATTAATAATATGAATAATTCTCATGGTTAATCAGCTATACTAATATAGAAGACTCCAGATCTGTTTTTACATTACTGTGACAGTTGGGTTTAGGGTGGGGGTAGACGTTAATAAAAATACAATTAATGGGAAATTTAATAAATTACATAAATATTTTTTGTTAACTTCTGGCTGCAGACGTATGTGATCTATAGCTGATTAACCATGTGGGTGGATAATAACAGCCTTCTGAGCCTACTAGTAGGTGCAGAAGGCCCCTTCTGGCCCATATCTATCAGCTAATAACCACTGATAACGGTCATTCAATCGAGTGATAACATTTAAATCGGCTTGTTTTGATTGAATAAATTGGTTTTTGAATCATTTGAGTTAATGATTTAATGATCACGTTGTGAAGACTATATATTTGGTTTGTATATGAATAAGTCAACTTGAATGAATTGTTTGAATGAATCCTTTAAATTAATGAATCATTCATCAAGACTCATTCATTCATTTCTTTTCCTTCGGCTTAGTCTTTTTATTCATCAGGGGAATGAACCGGCAACTTATCCAGCATATGTTTTATACAGTGCCCTTCCAGCCACAACCCAGTACTGGGAAATATCCATACACACTCATTCACACATATACACTATGGCCAATTTAGTTTTATCCAATTCACCTATAGTTCATGTTTTTGGACTGGGGGAAACCAAAGCACCGGGAGGAACAAATTCCACACAGAAATGCCAACTGACCCAGCCGGGACTCAAAACAGTGACCTTGCTGTGAGGCAACATTTCTAACCACCGAGCCATCTTCTTATCCCCCTCATTAATACTGTTTATAATATTTTTTATTACAAAATACTCTGTTTTTAATATAATTTCTCAATATAGCTGCAAAATGAAAAAAACTAAAATTAACAATAACTGAAGGAAATGAATTAACTGTGTTCTTTTGGTAAGCACTTAGTGGGCTTATCAATTGGTTTTAACTGAAACGTTTCAAATAAAACTTCATCTATATCATATTTAAGATATTTCTTTTGGTTTGGCACCGAAGAGTTAATCCTGCAAAGTATTAGCTAACTGCATCAGCAATCAAAATGAACAAACAAATGAACGCATATAGGAAAGACATTGAGCTAATCAGCTAATCAGATAATCAGCGACTACTGACCAAATGTTATGCAGTGTTCAGATTTTCCATCTTATAATTACCATAATTACTAGATGACAACCCGGATGCTCTCCTCTGAGCTCTTCTAATCCACTTAATTATGCATTTCTATGACATAAACATGAATGCTAATAAAAAAATTAATCAGTGTAATTTAGGTAATAAATATACTAGTGAAAACATTATGAAAATGCCTTATTAATATTAGACATTAAATAGTTATTCAGTTCTGTACTAACTAAACTTTATATACAGTAGTATTAAATATCATTAAATTTAGTCAATTATAGAGACTAATAAGTCAAAAATGTAAATAAAAAGGAGATTTATGTGAGATTAGGTCAATATCTATAGTCTTTAAAACTGACATGCTGTAGATGCGTCTTTATTGGGTAACTTTACTTGAAAGAGATGTTCATAAGTCACCTTTTTAATCATGATATGACACGTCATGAATATGAATGAGATTTTATGCATGCTTATTACCACTGGTATCAATCATTTTAAGTGCAAAGCTGACATTGTTTGAGATGTATTTATGACAACTGGACATAATCAAATAAACCATAACCTGATTTGTCATGGCATCTTGACATTACCAACATAACTTGTCATAAGTCTGTCATAAACATGATTGTCATGAGGCCATTATAATTGCGTCATGAATATTTTTCTGCTCACTTTTTTCAAAGGAACAAATCGAATTTACCATCTAAATTTATTATACACGATTATAATGGCTTCATAACGATCATGTTTATGACAGATTTATGACAAGTTGCGCTGTCTAATAATGCAAAGTAATCATTATAAGAACACTGACCGCTTTTGTTGTCTTGATAATGTCAAGTTGGCATGACAAAGAGATGTTATAAAGTATTTGGTTATGTCAAGTTATCATAACAAAGACAACTCAAAAAATGTCTTCTTTGTATCTAAAATGACCAAACTGAGCAAATGACACTTAAATAGTTATTCAGTTCTGTACTAACTAAACTTTATATACTGTAGTACTGAACGTCTTTGAATTTAGTCAATCATAGAGACTAATAAGCCAAAAATGTAAATAAAAACAACACTTTACTGCTAAATCTGCTGCGTTTGGCTTGTTTCCACACCATGCTGCAATAGTCAAGTCATTAGCTCTCAGGAAATTCAGTTTACAAGATGTAATTAAGTTAGGAGATTTATGTGAGATTAGGTCAATATCTATAGTCTGTAAAACTGACATGCTGTAGATGCGTCTTTATTGGGTAACTTTACTTGAAAGAGATGTTCATAAGATACCTTTTTAATCATGATATGACACGTCATGAATATGAATGAGATTTTATGCATGCTTATGACAACTGGTATCAATCATTTTACGTGCAAAGCTGACATTGTTTGAGATGTCTTTGACAACTTGACATAACCAAATAAACCATAACCTGATTTGTCATGGCATCTTGACATTACCAACATAACTTGTCATAAATCTGTCATAAACATGAATGATTGTCATAAGGCCATTATAATTGAGTCATGAATATTTTTCTGCTCACTTTTTTCAAAAGAACAAAAAGAATTTGCCATCTAAATTTATTATACACGATTATAATGGCTTCAAGATGATCATGTTTATAATGGATTTATGACAAGTTGTGCTGTCTGATAATGTCAAGTGGTCATAACAAGGATACTGACAGGTTTTGTTGTCTTGATATTGTCAAGTTGGCATTACAAGGACGTTGAAAGGGTTTTGTTGTCTTGATATTGTCAAGTTGGCAAGACAAAGACATGTTATGAAGTATTTGGTTATGTCAAGTTTTCATAACAAAGACATCTCAAACGATGTCATCTCTACATTTAAAATTACATAACTGAGCAAATGACACTAAATGACAGTTGTCATAAGCATGCAATAAATCTCCTTCACATTCATGCCCTGTATCATGTCATGATAATTAAGGCTTCATGACAGTCTTATAAACACCTCCTTCAAGTAAAGTGTTACCCTTTAATGCATCTAATTAATATTAAAAAGGTCATGATCATGAATATTAATTAGGCAACATAAGGATTCCATGCTGGATGAAGCAATAAAACGTCTCCACCACATAATAAATCATTTATAATCACCCTGGTCAACAGAATGATGCATACATTTAATAACAATTAGAATTTAGAAGATTTTAACATCAAATGCATTTTCATTAACATTTACAGCGCATTGAGCATTTGTCCCAAAAAAGCTGAAGTTTTGTATGAAAAAAAGCTGAAGTTAACAAGAGGGCTTGCATTTCCTTGCCATTGCAGTGACAGATGTGTAACTAGCCTTATTTTAGCCAGTCCACAGCAGGCCGATCATAAAAATGTCCAAGGACTCATTAACCTCTTACCATTTGATTTCCATTCGTGTCACAGTTGAAGTCGGAGCTCTTGAATGCAGCGGCGGCGGTGGCGACTGTGTTGGACGGCATCGCCAGACGAGTGACTGTTGAACACAATGCAAAAGTCGAAAAAGGTCAAAACAAAAATAAAAGAACAAAAAATGGTGACCCTCCTTCTTCAGGATCCCCTGTGAAAAGGAACATCACAATCAGAAGAAACAGCACTCAAACAACAAAACATTCACGATAAGCACAATAATGTTTCACCTTATTTTACATTGCCAATCTGAAATCTTAATAAGAAATAAAACATTCGTTTTTATGCAGATTATTAGGAATTAGATCATGTCACATTTAAGTTGTGCATAAAAATCATCCTTAGTAAAGCTTAACTGTTCAGTTCATTAAATCTGTAAGTAAAGTATTGCTGGACTGACTCGTACACGTTTAAAACGTACGCTTTCTCCGACTGCTACATGAAAACTCTCCTTGGAGGTGAAATATGAACTCTTCGCTTTATGGAATTTCCTATTCTCTCCCTCAGAGCAGTTTTAAAGGGGTCTGTACATTATATTCTTCACTCCCATGCATGTGCGCTTCAACGCAGCTTTTCTGTACAAGTAGGACACCAAAGTCCCATGAAATTAGATTTAGAGGTCAATAAATTAGGCGTCTATCGTTAAAGGAATAGTTCAGCAGTGAATTAAAAGTCTGTCTTCTTAATTCTTTTCATACTGTAAGGTTTTTCCACACTGATTTAACTTTCTTTCTTCCGGAGAAAACAAAAGGAGAGGTTTAGCAAAATGTTCATGCTGCTTTTTTCCAAATTATTGAGTTAAAATGATTGAGGTGGCCAATTAAATTGAATAGTTATGGTTTCCAGTCAATCAAATATATCTAATTTGACAAAATTTCACCATTTTGAATTGAAATTATTGTATAATCTATTCGATTTGTGTAATTCTTGACATGTCAGTAAATATTTTGCATTTTCAACATATTTTGCATACAATTAGTATTGTGTTGAATTATCTTTTTTAAATAATTCTGCAAACAGTTCACAGTTTTCATTTTTTCCCAGCTAGAATCTACATCAAGCTTCTATATTTTAGAAATCAAACTGATCGCTCTCAATGATCATAACATGATTACATCTTTTAAGCTCCATAAAAAACTGTCCAATGAGTCTTCATAAGTTATATGATAACTTTTCCCAAAATTGAAGCTTCTGATTTTCAAAATTAATTTGCTATTTGTATTTAGATACAGCGCATTAAGAAGCAGGTCTTACATTACTGATGCCAAATCTCATTTGTCTTTAATTCAAAATTGAAAAACGGATGAAAATGAATAATCATTTACATACAAGATTTAAAATCTACAATTCATATTGTTTTTTACTTCAGGTGACTGAAAATAAAGGATCACAAACGTCACTCGCTATAATCACTTATAATTATTTTAATGGCGATAACTATTACTGAGTAAATATACTCTTAATCCTTACAAAAATGACCATACAGTGTTGTTTGACCATTTTTCAAAGATACAGTCATGATGACTAAAAAAAACTGAGATAACTTGGTCATTCAAATGTTTGAAAGCTCTTAAAACTTTCACATATTAATTTATTATAATTTACAGTATTTCACTGGTGTTGTGAGGTAAAATCTTGCCTCTAGTCAATAAAGCATGAAAAATCTTAGGTAATTAATATTCAATAAGCGGTGAGATGTGTCGCAGGTACTCAATAACACGGTTATTAATTGGTCAGGTGTCTGTCATATCTATAAAAGCCTAAAAACCTCTCCTATCATCCGCCTACTCGGATTATTCGGCCCTTACAAATGTCAGTCATTTGCAGCAGGCCAAGGCGGCTTAAAAATGACACCCTTCTCAAAACCTAGGTGAGGTGCCTGCCTGCACGGCACTTCTAGGCATCTAAGCCTCATCTTTAAGCATTTATGTGCATCAAAAGCGCGCACGGAACAGAAATATGCGCGAAATGCTGTCTAGTTAGGCAGCTCGTGCGTTTCTGAAACACAGCCATTGTTTCAAATGGAGGGGTTTGACGCTGCGTGCGCTCTCCAGGCGCTGCAAATGAACGGCCGTCAAGTTCAAGCGCATATCGCGGTGTATAATCGCACATCTGTAAGGAGCAGGAAAAACCTCTGGACACATCGAGCCCACCCCCTTCCGTATATCGCCCTCTCCGCAAAAACAGCCAGCCCCACGGCGGAGACTTATTTCGATGGCGGCTTCAGGTTTTAGATAAGTAACAGCAGTGTTAATTACCCGCTTCGCCAAGTTCCAGGCCTGACCCCTTTTTTGTTTTCGCTGACTCCCGGATCCCCCTTCAGCTTCGCTCTCCCCGTCCTCCACCACCTCCCAGCCGGCCAGCTCTCCTCCAGATGCTCCGCTCACACCGACTGCAGCAGAGGCCGCCGCTCCGACAGCTCCGCCGGGTCCTATAGACCGCCAGCTAACAGATTTTCTTGTCAGAGAGAGTCTGGTGTGTGATGTCTAACTCACAAGTCTTCCTTAAAGACGGCATGGGTCGAAAAAAACACTATTTTTTTTCTAAATGCATATTGTAGATCTAATCTTATAATGAAGGACAATGTGCATGTTTTTTGTTGGTATTTGTAAGCTAAATGCCTTCAGGGCAAATGACAGATTCTCTCTGGGGTGGTGACCTTTAATAGGCCTAAATTGTGCAGGACATGTTCAATCGGTAAATAGATGGACTTGTTCCACAAAAAAGTAATACACACATAATTTTGTTGTTAATACACTCACCCTAAACAATATTCAGATTGCTTAACTGTGATTCACTGTCAAAACGTAAATCAATGCATATTGCTTTTTGAGAGGCAATAATAAGGCATCCTGGTGGACGCATTGACATCAAGGCAAGATTAAATTGACATTAAGCATGACAGAAAAAACATATCAAAAATGCAATCGATTTGGGGATGTCGAATGGACATCCATCTGATATCCCCACATCGATGCCCATTTGACTGCCCAAATAATGACACAAATGGCCCGCTTCCACTGACTGGTACAGTACAGGTCGATACGGGTTACCTTTATCAGGCTTGCGTTTCCACTGCCCAAAGGGAACCAAGGGTAAACCTTTTGCACTTTTAGAGCTCACAAAAGAACAACAGGACAATGTGTCGGCTGTGTTTTTAAAAATGGCGGTTACTTTGCGTTCGTTCTCCTGCTTCTGCGAGTGACGTAGCTCTGTAAACCAATATCGTTCAGCTGCACGTCTAGCTCCGCCTTTTGGTACTAGCAAACAAAGAATAACTGGTTCGATCCCAGTTCAGACAGGGTTGGGTCAGTAGAATCGGTGGGTTACATGTGGGGGCTCGATAGGATGAGGTTTAGGGGAATGAGTGTAACGGAGGCCAGTTAGTGAAGTGCTATGCTGGTAAACTTTACTTATCTGACCTCAAAAGGTGATCTAGTGAGAGGCCATGGTTTTTATCCTCCTTGTTAGAGCAACCGACACCCAAACAAAGATTCGCCGGTGCGATCCCAGCTCAGACCGGGTTGGGTAAAATATAATACTTAAGAAAATCTAAGAAGTTTTATTCTTCTTAAAGTCTCATTTACAAATTTATGCTGGATTTTATATCCCTAAAATTCATGTGATTCAACTTGATGTCAAAATGACATCTAATTAGTCGGCGCAATAGCCTAGTGGTTAGCGAGCTGACATATGGCGTAGTAGCACGTCAGGGTGTCCTGAGTTTGAATCCTGGCTTTGTGGATATTTGCCCACCCCCCTCTCTCCCTCCAACTTCTCTTCCTGTCTCATTACTGTCCTGTCTAATAAAACCAAAAATAAATCTTAAAAAAATATATATCATAAAAATGACATCTAATTAAGGGCTAGCATTGGTCAAAGATCAATTTTGTCATGTTTTTTGACACCTAGGATGTACTTACACTAGGTACGATTGCCTTGAATGGTGCCCGGGTGCGCTTGTCCTCCCTCACCTTTGACCTGGGCTCACACTACAATTTTTACATTCCGAGCCCGTCGAAATGGGGGCCTGGACAGTGTTCGGATTGCCTAAGTGAGCACACCTTCAGATGCCAATTTGATGTAATTTTGACTTCAAGGTAGTTCGTTTTGTTAGTCAGATTTTGGTAGGATTTTGGATCTTTTTATTTTGTTTAAAAATCAAGGTGCTTGAGTGCAGCCCAGTGGCTCAATGGTTAGCACTGTTGCTTCACAGCATGGTTGCTGGTTTGAGTCCCGGCTAGACCTATGTGGAGTTTGTATGTTCTCCCTGTGTTCGTGTGGGTTTCCTTCGGGTGCTCTGGTTTCCTCCACAGTCCAAAGACTTGAGCTATACACTCAAAAAAATCAACTAGGCATGTATTGGATTTACGAAATAAAAATTTGTCAGATTGAAAAGAACAAATCAAGTTTATGTATGTTAAATGATTAATTCATGTTATTTGAAACTGAATCAAGAAATAATCAAATGAATTTGATCAGAACATGTTGATTCAATGAGACTGAGACGCTTCAAATCGACAACTCTCACTCTGGAGAGTCACTTCGCGCAAAACAGTAGGTGGCGGTAGCGCGTTTGGATGTCACCATACAAAAACAACAAGAAGTATCACCGCGTGTTTTCGGCACAGTTTGGGAATTGGTTTTCCCAAGAGCTTGAATGTTATGCATGTTATGTTGTTGGCTATATGTTTTCTATACATTTTATACTTTTACATTTTGAATAGGAGTACCAAAGTGAAGAAAGCTGTTTAAACCTAATTGGTAAAAAAATGACGTTAACGTCCTACAGTTATTGCTTGGGGATCAGTTTTCTTAAGAGCCAAGGTTATTTTGAAGGCTAAATGTTTCTTATACATTTTATATTACATATTACAATTTTGGATATTATATAACATTTTGTATCAGAATATTAAAGAAGAAATTTGTTTAAATGTGATTGGTGCCTGCTAAAGGCTATAATAAAAGAAATATATGTGTATATAACTTGTTTTCTGTCCTTTTTGTGTTGAATTACTTAATTTTAAATCTTGCTTCATAGTATTGTCATTTAAAAAATGTAATTTAAACAACAGGGCGAGGCAGTGGTGCAGTGGGTAGCACGTTCGCCTCATAGCAAGAATAAAGGGACTAAGCTGACAAGAAAATGAATGAATGAATTTAAACAACAATATTGCTGATTACTAGCTGATTTAACAAGACATAATTTTGTTAAAGTAAAGCTTTAGTGTTACATTGAGTAAATTAGATTCATTTTAATTAGAATAACACAATACAAACATTTTGAGTCAATTAGTTGCAAAGAAGTTAGACTGACATATTGAAACCATGTTTTATCTACAAATGTGCTTTGTGTTCATACAACATGTTCAAAGCAGTTCAGGTTTACTTGATTGGATTAGATGCATAAAGGGTGCCACGATTAAATCATGTTCATTCAACAATTATTTTTTTTTTTTGAGTGTAGGCGAACTGAATAAACTAAATTGTCCATGGTGTTTATGTGAATGAGAGTGTATGGGTGTTTTCCAGTACTGGGTTTCAGCTGGGAGAGCATCTGCTGCATAAAACATATGCGGGAAACAAGGTGCTCATTGGAATCTAAAGTGAAAACTTATGAATCTTATGAAGGGAAACCATTACACTGTGCAAGAAATCATTATTGTCATCAACATTATTTACTAGAAATCTTTAATCCACAGCCTCTGTGAATGGTCCTGATCATGTTCAGGAAAAGTCTGAAGCGTGAGCATCTATTATGTATAATTATGTAATTATGCATATTATTACACACTGAGAATTTGAGAAAAGTCAATCTTTGAAGAGAAAGGACAGTTCAGATAAAGTGGAAAATTTTGTCATCATTTATTCACCCTTTACTTGTTTCAAACCTTTATCAGTTTCATGCTTTTGTTAAACACAAAATACATTATTTTTTAAAGTTGGAAACCTGAACCCATTGACTTCCATTGTATTTGTTTATCCGGTCCCATTTTATATTAAGTGGCCTTAAATAATATGCCCTTACATAGGAATTAATAGTTTGTTGCTTTGTATACTTATTGTGTAAATACATGTATTTACTCTACTTATGCTTGATTAAATACATGTATGTAATTACATCTGTAATTAACTTTTGTAACTACATTTGTAAATACACTGTTGACCATCCCTTACACCTTAACCCACCCTTAAACCTATGCCACCAAACCTGTCCATAACCCAACCTCTATCCCAACTCAAAAGCACCACAAGTGTTCTCAAATACATTATAAACACAGTAAGTACATTGTATTTATTTTATTGATGTAAGTACATAGTAGTTAAGGACACTTAATATAAAGTGGGACCGTTTATCCTATTATGGAAGTCAATGGTTAGCGGTTTGCAGCTAAACAAATATAATTTTTAGTGTTCAATCGAAGAAAGAAACTCATAAAGTTTTTAAACCATCTGAAAGTAAGTAAATAAGAATGAGCACACTATCCCTTTAAAGTCGACAGTACGTCTTAATGTTACTTTGAAAAGGAAATATCTCAGATTTAAGTTTTTATGACTTTCAGAAACATGCACTTTGAAACGCACTTTGTAGGGTCAAGTTTATAGGCCCCTAAAACAACACTGTTGTGCAAACTAACAGCTAAAGCACAACGTTTTCAGCTTCAGTTGAAATCATTGTGTAAATGTACCCTCAGTCTGCCTAAAGCCTCTTCAAACTCATGTTCATCCACCTTCAGTGTTGGGAACAATGGCTGCATCTCAACCAACAATCGATCCATACAATGTTTTCCCAAATGTAAGCAGATTCAACATGAAAAAATTTAGTTGTCCTATAAAAAAAACTCTACAATTGTGTTGATTTATTCATTTATTTTCTTTTCAGCTTAGGCCCTTTATTAATCTAGAGTCGCCACAGCGGAATGAACCGCCAACTTATCCAGCATATGTTTTATGCAGCGAATGCCCTTCCAACTGCAACCCATCACTGGGAAACATCCACTTTTAGCTTACACAATTTACCTGTACCACATGTTTTTGGACTTGTGGGGAAACCGGAGCACCCGGAGGAAACCCATGCAAACACGGGGAGAACATACAAACTCCACACAGAAATGCCTAGTGAACCTGGGAGGCGATTGTGCTACCTACTGCGCCACCGTGCTGCTTGTGTTGATTCAGCTCATTTTAAGTAAGCAGAAAAATAAATGTGAGTTCACTGTACTGTCTCAAATGTAAATCACAATTCAGAGAACAAATATTAATCTTTAGCAGATTCACCCAAATCTGAAACATTCATAAGAGACATCTATTTCATTGCTGCTTTCACCATTACAGTGTACAACACTGTCTTTGCATAGCCTATTCACACCAGAAGAAAGTGTTGCATCACCTTTGTCTGTCAACATGATCTGAACTTATAGACAGCATATTTAGCATTTGGTGAACAAAAAGGTTTATGAGAAAATCATGTGATGCAAGCGTAATGGCTGACATGAATCATGTGCCTCTCACAGCCAACCACATTATGCAATTATAGCCTTGACATCTGTTTACTTTATGCTATGCAACTGTCCAAAGACATGCGCTATGGGTGAACTGAATAAATTAAATTGGCTGTAGTGTATGAATGTGTGTGTGTGTGTGTGTGTGTCTATGTGTTTTTGTGACAAATCAGGACACAAATCAGTATAAGGACATATGTATGACACAGGTATTACAAATGGCTTTCCCAGTACTGAGTTGGAGCTGAAAGGGAATCTGCTGTATAAAACATTAGCCGGAGTAGTTGGTGGTTCATTCCACTGTGGTGACCTCTGAAATAGAGACTAAGCCAAAGGAAAATGAATTAATGTAAAATTGCAGTGTGAGTCCAGGTCAAGGGTGAGGGGGGGGGGACAATGAAATAATAAGCTGCTTCGATTGACCTCCATTAAAAACAGCTTCTTGTTTCCTTAACAGTAGTAGATTTAGCTGTTATGCTATTTCGGCTAAATAGGTTTGCCTTCAACTGGCTTTGAATGTTTATTTTTGCTGCTTGTTCAGACTACTTACCTAAAATGAGTTGAATCAACACAATTCTCGAGTTTGTTTTGAAGCAACTTAATTGTTTTATGTTCATTCTATTTCAATTTGTAAAAAGAATTAAGTGAAGTCATCGATTTGTGTTGAGACAACATGAAAGAATTGTGTACAACCCAGCATTTATATACAGTGTTCGAAGTTGACTATATCTGGAATAAAATTCTGGAAATCATTTGTTATAAAATGTAGACACTGTATTTTACATTAAAGTTATTAAATAACACAAACTCTAAATCACAAAAATAGCTACACAAATAAATGGGAGAAACCTTATACTGTATGCCATTAGGCATCTGCAGTTCCACCTTAACAATAAAAGAGCCAAATCTGATTTCTGACAAATGGAAGCATCTCCTATTTTACACTTTATCTGAAACGGGTTTAAATAATAGTCCTGATATAATGCCACTGTACACAGCTTGATGTGAGCTAAAAAAAAAAACACAACTTAATTCCGCTGCTGCAGCTGTATTTGCATAACTGGATATTGTTGCCCCAGGGTGTTAATAAAAATGGCCACAAAGTGCACAGACTTGCCTTTAAAGCAATTTTTTTATTTAACTAAACCAAGTCCGTTTCATCATCAGAGAATTTTTAGGACAACCCCATTTTTGGAAAATGTGTTTACTTGATGACTCTGAATAGCATACACTCAAAATAAACAAAACATTTTTAAAAAAAACTTGTTTAAACTACTTAATTAAAATGAGCTAAAACAACAAAATTCTTGAGATTTCATTGGAACAACTTAATTTTTTAAAGTTCAATCCACATGAATTTGTTAAAACTTTTACTTAATGGATTTGCTATGGGACCACATGAATGAATTGTGTGGATTTTTTTACAGTGTAGCTTGACCATCTGTTATGTTAGATACTGAAAACTCACAGAAAATCTACAAAACGGCACTGAAAAAAGTGTTGCATGCAGAACCCGTGCAAACAATTTATTTGTGTTGAATTTAAACAAACAAATTAAGTCTAATAATGTGTAACTTAATTTGTTTAAATTCAGCCCAAATAAATTGTTTAAAGCCACTTAACGTAAAAAATTTAGTAAATCCAAGGAATCATCTTTTAATTTTTTTTTCAGTGTATTAAAATGTTTTTATTTTACTCTCTATCTGATTATACTTTTTTATAGCTTTAAACACCAGTGAAAAAAACTCATTGGATTCATAAAAAAGTTTTATGGTAAGTGATAGCAAACAATTTATTTTGGCAGAATTTAAACAAGCTATTTAAAGTAATGTTCAACTTAAATAGTTTGTTCAAATTCAGCCCATGTGAATCGTTTGCAAGCCCTTACCTTAAAAAAAATGTAGTAAATCCAGTGAATAATTTTTTTTCAGGCCAGGAATATCCACTTTCGACCACATTTATGTGACAAAGGGCCCAATTCCTGTTTTTTTTTTTTTTTTTTGGCTCAGATTTGATACAGTATATGACCCTCAAAATACTGGAAAACGCACATAAAGACTCTGATATTCTCAGATCAGTTTTTAAAGCCCAATTCATTCCTATGAAAATACATCTGACATGAAGATAGCTACATTTGCGTCTATCTTATACTTTAAAAGACTGATCTGATATTACTTTGTCCAAGCAAGTTGTGCATCACTAAAAAAGAAACAGTTGGAAAAATAACATCTGTTGGACTCCACCCTAGCAATTCTGTGTTTAAAAGACATCTAATAGATGTCTA
Organism: Danio rerio; assembly: GCF_052040795.2. Taxonomy (NCBI): domain Eukaryota; kingdom Metazoa; phylum Chordata; class Actinopteri; order Cypriniformes; family Danionidae; genus Danio; species Danio rerio. The sequence continues at coordinate 38,726,378 of NC_141037.1, forward strand.
ACAAATAGACCATAGTCATCATGTAGGAATGAATGAGTACATGTTGAGTCTGTCTATTTGATGAATTTATTTTTAGACTGTAGAAGACTATTAGATTTTCACTAAGACAGAAATTTCAACTTTACCATTGGAAATAGTGAGTTTGATGGGATGGGAGATAAAATGTCAAATTTTCTCTAACCAGTCCTGATTCAATCACATGGAGTTTGGTGTAAATTGCACATTCCCAGCAAGCAAACAACGTCATAAGACACTAATATTAGGTTAGATTTAGGTTGTGACGTCAGGTGACCAAAATTCAATGTCTACCCAGCGTCTAAGGACAATGTTATTTTGACATCCAATAACGACATCAAATGATGTTGATATTTGTTTGATCTTAGGTTGGAAAGAAACCAAAATCCAACTTTGAGCCAACATTTTAAACCAACGTCATATTGACGTTAAATACTGACTTTTATTCGTCAGGTATGGCAACCAAAATCCAACATCTGATAGATGTCATAGTGTTAACATCAACACAGTGTCAAGCTATAGCATCATAAGATGTTAATTTAAGCTTGGATGTTGGACCTTGACATCAAACCGATTTTATTTCCAAAACAAAATGCAACGTTCCACAACATTGGGGTGCAACAGCCTGATCTCACAAAAAATTTAAGTATTTTACGTTTTGCTAGTTTAGTGGCTAATTCGTACGAATTCGTACGATTTCAGTCAAACGAAAGGATACGATTTTAAAAAGGAGGCGTGGCACCTAACCCCAACCGTCATTGGGGGATAAGCAAATCGTACTAAATTGTACAAATTAGATCGTATGAATTCATACGAATTAGCCACTAAATAAAAAAGTTACGAATTGCCGTGAGATTGTGTTGGGTACAACGTCAATCTGACTTCATGTTGACATCCTGTGACTGCTGGGGTTTTTCACAATAATAGATTAAAAAAGGGCTCTTATACTGGACACACAGCCACGCATAAACTCTTCCCTCAAACAAACAAAAAGAACAGACAGAAAAAAGAACAAAAAACAAAAGACAGCCTTAAAAAATGGACCAAAGACTTGAATTGTAACCCCAACATAAACAGAAATGTGTCCACTCCTCAACTTGTAAACCAACTGGCCTAAACAGATCTTATATTGAAGGTGAATTCTTAGCCCTGCTGTTAATGTTTTATTTATAATCAAATATTTCCCAAGTGATGTTTAACAGAGCAAGGACATTTCCGCTGAATTTCCTATATTATATGTATTTTTTTTTCTTTTAGTTTGGCTGGAATAAAATCAGTTTTCTACATTTTTAAAAACAATTATTAAGGTCAATATTATTAGCCCTCTTATTTTTTTCCCTTGCTTGGCTAAAGAACAAACCACTGTTAACCAATGACTTGCCAAATTAACCAATACTATGATATAATTAACCTAGATAAGCTTTTAAATTGTACTTTAAGTTGAACAGTGACATCTTGCAAAATAAAAGTCAAATATTATGTACTGACATCATAGCAAAGACAAAATAAATCAATTAAAATGTGCTGGGGAAAGTGGCTCTACTTTAAATCGCACTTGAAAAAAAAAATACTTGATGATGGATTTAAAAACATCACAGGAGGGAACTGTGGTGGCCTTGCAAGGACATTAGAGTAAGCAGGAAAGTGCCATTTTCAAGGCTGTCAACAAACAACTCAGAGACTAGTTTGTAACTCAATCACTCAATAACTTAGACTCGTTCTTTATGGGTCACTTTGACAACAGCTCTTCACTTCAATCACACACACACACACACACACACATGATTCGATTGAAGATTTTCATATATTTTACCCTTTAATCGTTTACAAAAAGACATAGGGGTGACGTAAACATAAATATGGACGTAAACCATTGCAATCAATGATTGTATACAGCAGCAAAAACCTTCAAAGGAAATAACTCAACAGTGTTTGTACCTTCAACAGACAGTTTTGTTTTCCGTAAAACAATAAAATCAGGAGTTGCTAAAGAAATTAAAGCCTGAAGTTGCCGATTCAGCTGTCGTAATAGTTTGGTCTATCTTCGATAACCCAGGAGGTCCCCTGTTGGAGGCCCATCTGTAACATATAAATTCGCAATGATGCTTGAAATTGATTTCAAGCAGGGTTCCTTCCGCTTAAACCGTATTGTGTTTCAACCATTTAAGGCACCCCGTTATTAGTTCCCCTCTCAGTGGACTGCTTCGGTAAATTCAGAATCAATAAACTGTGGTTTAACACACACAAATACACAGAACAAAGACCTAAAGGACACACTACAGGTTGGCAAACAGTTTGGCACAACTTTTAAAGGCAGAACAATTTTTTTTTTCTCCAAAGATCACAGGTAAATAATGACTGCATTCCGACTAAGTCACATACTAAAACTCCTATCTAAGGGCTGACTTGCACATGTGCAGGATAGTTTATTTTATACAGCACTTTATACAGTACATCTAGGCACACACCTACATCAGAAGATTGCATTCATATTTGTAGCAAATGTTGGAACATAATCGAACTCGCCATCTGAAATAGTCCGTAAGCCATCAGTCTTTTTTTAAAGGGATGGTTCACCCGAAACTGAAAATTCAGCCAGCATTATTTACTCACCCTTCACTTGAGTACAAAAGATTTTTTGCAGCTTGTTCAAATAACTTATTTAAAATGAGCTGAAACAACACAACTCTGATGTTTTTGGGACAGCTGAATTGTTTCATGTTCAATTCACTTGAATGTGTTAAGTTAATCAATTTGTGTTGGGACAGCATGAATGAATTGTGTGGAACCCAGCAATTTTAACAGTGTACTGGAAGCTGCATTCCACACAGTTTCTTCACAATTTTAAGTGGATTGAACATAAATCACAAAAGTTGTCCAAAAAAAACAACAACATCAGCACAAAAGCATTGTGTTGTTTCAACTCATTTTTCATAAGAAGCTTGAATATGCAGCATAAGTCATTTTTTGAGTGTATGAAATCATCCCGGCAGACACACAACATCATGAGAAGTTATTATTAGGTTATATTTACATTTAAAAAAAATATTTATTTATATTTGAAAAAAAAAAAAAAATATATATATATATATATATATATATATATATAATTTTTTTTTTTACTCGTTCAAACTACTTAATTGAAATGAGCTGAAGCAACACAATTCTTGAGATTTCATTGGGACAACCTATTTTTTATGTTTAATCCACATAAATTGGTTAAAAGTGTTAAGTTTACTTAATCAATTTGTGTTGGGACAACATGAATAAATTGTGTGGAACCTGGCATTTCTTACAATGTAGGTCACGTGAATTGACCATGATATTTGGTTCATTTTAGGACATTACCTTGTTATTCCGATAGCCATGATCATATATTCTCTCAAAATTTTAGTCTCTCAATCTCAATCTCAACAGCTTGTGTTGGAAAGAGACCAAAATGCAACATCGAGCCAACATCTTACTGCAACGTCCTATTAACGTCAAATACTGACATTTATTTATCAGGTATGGCAACTAAAAACTAAACTCAACATCTGATACGTTATAGTGGTAACGTCCACACAACGTCAAGCTATAACATCATTAGATGTTGATATTTGCTTGATTTTAGGTTGGACGTTGGACAATGACATCGACCTAATGTTAAGTTCTGATGTCAACCTGACTTTAATTTCCAAACAAAATGCAACATCCCCACAACGTAGGGGTACAACCTCAATCTGACGTTATGTTGACATCCTGTTCCTGCTGGGATAATTATAGTGACCAAAATGATTAATATGATAAAATTACCTGAAAATGTTCAAAGATATGCTTCACACACACATATTCCATCATGTTTTGTATCTGAAAATGAACAAAGAACAATTCAAATTTGCAGCTTCATGCGATTTTGTGACAAAAAACAGACGTGGTCCCTGCCTTTTGAATCTGTTAACTTATGTTTGTATTATTTCATGTACATAAGATTGTCTTTTTGGTATAGTTTTTGGCACATGTGTGTTTTTATAAGTTATTCAAGGTATTGTTTGTAAAACCTGCAGTTGGAAAAATACTTCACAGGGATCATAAAGCTGCTTTATAAAAACCAAAAATAATTATGTGATTTGAAAAAAATATCAGATTGCAGTTTTTCTTACTGATATTGCGATATTATTTAGTAAATTTAAGCTCCAGCTCAGTATTCTTAATAGTGTACAACACGTACTTGGAAAAGAATACAACACACTTTAGCTGTATATACACCGTGTCTCAAAAATCCAAGCAAAATTAATTCTGACAGAATTTCGTCAAAATACCTCCTACTTTAATTGGTAACTATTTAATTTTAGTTTTCTCAAGCCCCTGACACCTAGACTGTAACTCTGCACAAAAAGTTTGGCCAGAGGGAAAATGGTCATCCCCAACTGAGTCTGGTTTCTCTCTAGGTGTTATTTCCCTTCACTTTTGTCAATTGGTTATGTTTTGTTCCTCGCCACTGGCATACTTGGTTTGGGGCTGCGCATCGATGGATTTTCTCTTCAGTGTTTTGACTTCCAGCAGTGAAATTTAAACCACACTGAACTGAACTAAACTGAACTTCAACTCTGAAAACTGGACTGACGCATCTTTAATTTACTAGAACTTCTATATGTGAAGCTGCTTTGACACAATCTACATTGTAAAAGCGCTATAGAAATAAAAATGAATTGAATTATATTTTGAAATTAGATGGCAAATAAATGAAATTACATGATACATTTTCCACCTCATCTGATTTATATCATCGCATTACCTACATAATAACCCAAATATTGACAGAAGAGTACAATTTTATTACTTGCAAACTAAATTAGCACGCACAGAAAATCAATTCAATTCATTTCAGCTTTATTCGTATAGCGCCTTTACAATGTAGATTGTGTCAAAGCAGCTTCACATAAATGGTCATAGTGATTGGAACGGAGTAGTTCAGTTTTTAGTGTTTAAGTAATAAAGCAACGATTACAATATCAGACTTATTAATTGGCATGCTCCCATGCAATCTGTTGGACAGTGTGATGGGTGCGTGGTGTGTCGTCTTGGCTCAGCACCATGTCTTAGACAGTGATGATAGTTTCAAAAGTACGGACAGTGCGCGGACGACCACTGCTCACCACATGGCATACTGATTCAGTGCGATCAATTTTCGCCAACAAGTAATCCAATCCAACTTTTGTCCGGTTTTTCGTCGGAAATTCATGAAGAAAACGTGAAGCACTGTAGCCTTTGAGTTCTCGTAAACCTTCGATCACCTTTAGTTAAGCCTTACACAATAAAAAATAAATACGTTATCATTATGCCATCTTTACATCATCACCAAAGAAAGTAAATAAAAGGATTATTCTAATGTAGACATTGCGCTGTTACTCCTGTACAAAATGTAGTCATTTTTATTGTTGTAGTTCGATAAGCAGTCTTAATTTTCTATGATATATTATTGCTTGTTTTTTTGAGACACGGTGTACATACAATGTGATTGGTTACCGGGTTTCAGCTTTCTTTAAATCTCTTGAGGGCGAGTAAATCAAGAGGAAATTCTCATTTTTGGGTGAACTATCTCTTTATAGCTATATTTTATATTCCTTTCATTAAAACACAGGATAAGCATTATGATTGTGTAAAAATCGAAAAGCAAATATATCTATTCATATTAATATGATTGCACCCACTATAACACACGTTCGCCTGGTGTAAAACATTGATTGAGACCTCACTGTTCATATTGTAGCCATTCGAAAGACTCTCTTATGCAGAATTACAAGCTTTTTTAGAAAATAATTCATAAACTGTGGATAAATCATCTGTCGATGCTCATAAAAGTCAAAGAATCTTAATATTCTACACCAAAATTCACTTCAAACCGTTGCTTGATGGATTGATCTAATTTAACATTCAAATGTTAGCAGTCATAAATTAGATATATTTATTTTAAATAATGGTATTGTTTCTAATATAAAAGCAAACTAACGAAGAACAAATCACGAGTGTAACACAAGTACGTACTTAATAATAATAATTAAGAGAGATGCAATTGTTGAACCTGAATTTCTTCTGATTCAAGTACAGTAAGTCAAACCGTCTTCACAACAATAAAGCTTTGGACTCTAATCACGCTCTCTTTCTAACACCTTTTCTCCATGTGCAACACTGTAAAAGCCCATTTCTGTCACATTTAGAAAAGAAACACTGTGAAAAATCATTAAGACATAACAAGTCATAATTATGACATAAAAACCTAAAATATATGCCAAATCAAAATGACATATTAAGTTAAAGGGTTTTGGAGAGATATATTAGTATCCTGCAGTATTGGCATCCATATTAGCTGTCATATTTTAGAATTGTGGATAATAATTATGACTCTGTATTAGGGATGGGCGATGTCGACCAATTTGGCATCGTACGATGTCTAATGTGAAACATCGTGATAGTCTATGGCATTGTCGTTGTAGGTGAAATAATTATTTGTGAATAAGTTAATAATTATTTATGAATAGTTTTGTTTATTGTTAAGTTTATTGCTTGTAGCTTACCGTTTTAACTACCTGACCTGCAAGGTCTTTGTTTTACCCATTACCAAATCATAAATAAATAATGATAAGTTACACACAAATTACCACCTGCCAGTCACTTTTTCAGCGAGACTTACGAGTGATCTGTGTCGTTAAAATGGCGTCGACAAACTAGGTTGGTAAAAAAGGTGCACTACCAACAAGAACCAGCCAACAGTATCTGAGGTTTTTATTAAAGTACAAGCATGAAAGCAAAGATTGAAGCAGTGAACTGACACTGTGAAACATTACCTGATATATTCTAAAGACAGAAGAGTCGTTAAACAGAGACAGGATGAATTAAATCTTAAGTTTAACAACTATTGTGAAACGCGATCCAGTGGTTCATCCTTGATAAACTGTCTAACGTGCACTGCTCTCAGGGGTTTTGTGCCCACTGACCCAGCTGGGACTCGAACTAATAGCGTTCTTGCTGAAAGGCGACAATGCTAACCACGGAGCCACCATGACGCCTGCATTTAGACTTTTACAATGTTATTTTTTTATTTAATATGAATTTTTAATCTCAGTTGAGACTTGCTGTCTTGATGTATAGTTTCTGTCTCATAACTATGATTTAGTATACCAAATAATATAGACTTTTGCAAATAATTTTGACTGTCATAATTATGGCTTTTCATTTTTCAGACTTTAAATGTCATAATTTGATTTTCCATAGCATACTTAGTATTATTGACAACAGTATTTATGACTTTTTTTCTGGTTTTGACTTTTGTCTTCTAATAATTTGGACTTTTTTTGTAAGAATGTTGACTTTATTGTATATAATGTTTGTTTTAAGCTTTGAAAATTTTTATAGCATCATTTAAATTTAGTTTTGTTGGTTAGTCATTAGCACTGTCGCCTTACAGCAAGAAGGTTGCTGGTTTGAGTCCTGGCCAGTTGTCATTTCTGTGTGGAGTTTGCATGTTCTCCTCGTGTTCACATGGGTTTCCTCTGGGTGCTCTGGTTTCCCCCACAGTCCAAAGACATGCGCTATAGGTGAACTGAATTAATTAAATTATCCATAATGTATCCATGAGCGTGTGTGTGAATGAGTGGGTTTCCCAGTACTGGGATGCGGCTGCAAGAGCATTCCACTTTGTTTTTGCATAAATATGGGTTATTAAATACAAGTATTTCATATATGTCTAAAAATAATTGAGTCTTTTGTCTACTTTATTTAATGATCATGTTTTTATGCTATAATTAGTTATTGCTTTATAATTATAATATTTAAAGGGAATTTGGGCTTTATCACAATCTTTATGTTAATTTTAACTCATAATTATATTTTTCATAATTTCTCTTTATGTTTAACTCAAAATAAATGTTTCTTTCTGTTAAAATAGCTGACAAACTATTACTTTTAAACACATACAACTCATTTATGTCTGTTTTTCCATAATATGTTTTAATCTGCAGTAATTAAGACTTTTTTTTAACTTTTTAATTATTAAAGTCCATTTTGACTTTTGTCATAATTAATTTACTACCTTTTATGTCATAATTATGACTATAGCCATCTTTTGAACTTCTTATGTCACATGCATGATTTTCCAAAGCACCTTTTTTTGTTTTGTTGTTTTCTTTCCAGCATATCAGAAATGTGCTTCCACCCAACATCGCTGACCGTTGCCACCCTCCGCTGTTCCATAAAGTTTTTATGACCTGTGCTAATCTTTAACATTTGACCTCTGCCGTGTCAAACCAAATTCCCCTCATTTGTTCACAAGCGCTGCTACCGCGTTCCTCTCTCCACAGTCCCTGAGCACTGATTTCATTGATTTCACACAAGTACACACAAACAAAACCGAACTCAATAAAGCTTTTACAGAGACACGTGTGCACTCAAAAATGCCTGGCTAAGCTGGTTTATGGATATACCCAATATATATATCCATCAAAGTCCCTTTATGCTCTGCAAAATTACAAAGAGATACATTTGCCTACTCTAAACTAATACTGAAGCTCTAAAACAACGGCTACGACGACGGGCCAAACTAAACACAGAAGCGTAAATCCCAGACAAAACAGCGAGCTCTACGAGACGTCCCTGATATATGGTGCTTGTTTCCGAGATGCTAAAGCAGCAGTTTTGATGAGCAGAAGACTATAAGAGGCTTCACTCGAGTCGCTCCGAATAAATGCCACATGCAGAGCAAACACAAGCCTCTCCACCAATCCAGCAGAGCCACTCCATGCATTAAAACACAACAAAAATTACACTAGCTATACAAAACCAAACAAAAAATGCTCCCAGCGTGGGGAAAAATAGCTACAGCATAGATCAGATCTGAGTGACGTGATGAAAATGCACAGTGCGTTCATTTTTAGAGAGTAAGAAAGCACAAACAAGCCATTCTCATGAGTAACAGGATGATGACGATGAGTTTATACAGATAGACATAGAGCTATATTTATATATATTTATATATATTTATATACTGCCTAATAAATACACTTGCTCTGTGCAAGGTGTGATGAAGAGCTTGTTTCACATAGTGAAACCCAGTTGGGGAAGAGCATGCATTTGTCAATGTGCGAATGCCAGGGAGATTTTTCCTTCTTGAAGTCGCTGGTCCTTTCCTGGGGCTCAGAATGAAGGGGTGGAGTGCCTTTTCCCAGAATGCTTCAGCGATGACACTGGATAAAATGAAATAAAAAATAAAAAAACATAAAATGTCAGGCTAGGAAGGTCATGTTGGTTCTGGAGCTTGTTGTGCATTTAACTTTGGGATTAAGCGTAGGGCTAGGCAATGTTCTGTTATACTTACATGAAACATTCTATATTCTTTTACTCTGACTCAGCTAGAAGAAAGAAAAGAGGCCTTAATCAAACCGTGAAACTATGGATGACTAATGACTACTTTCTGTAGAATGGGAAGTTTAGATGTTTGATCTATTTAAAGGGGTTGTGAACTGAAAATCAACTTTTACTTGATCTTTTGTTGTATATGAGGTCATTGTATAAAAAGTATATCCTGTAAGTTTTAGAACTGAAATCAGCCTTGTTACTGAAATAACAGCTTTTACTGACAGCAGGGCCTGAAAACGCCTGATTCTGGAATGTACCCATCTATGATGTCATAGGTAGATTAAACCAAGACTGAAGAATCTCAATGCCTGATTCTATAGCTCCGCCCATTAATTCATGCAAGGCATGGCCAGATGGTGTCGCAGCGGAGCAATCTGTTGAAGATTTTTGTAATTTTTTTATTGTGGATAAACACAATAGGTTTCCTTCAGAATGTACACAAATACAGACAGACACACTTTGTAATCTATTACAGTGGTCCCTTGCTATAACGTGGTTTACCTTTTGCGGCCTCGCCGTTTTTTAGACTGAATTTTTTATTTTTGTTATTTTTACAGTGCATTGTGTTCAGCGTCCTGATTGGCTGTAGACCATTGTCAATCAATCTTCTCTGTGTACAGAATGTAAAGAATGTGTTCAGCTTGCCAAATTAACATAAATATTCGATTGCTAGCAGTGTGAGTTTCAACAAGGATGCAAAAAGAGTTGTAATTGTCTGCAGCAAGTCCATCGTAAAAGGGGTTGCATACTGGATGTGCCTCGCCACGACGCACCATGTATTTTAGAATTGTAAACAGGATTATATCAGAGTGCACACACCGGCACCGCATGTTGACAACTGTCTGCAGTGCTCAGGTACGACTCAAGACCCTGTTCACATTTCTGTCTGGTGTGTGTTACTTTCAACTGCATCAGGTGTACCTTAAAGATGTTACCTGCTAGTTCTGTGGATCAGTGACTGCAGGAAAAAGAACATTACGCTGGATGCCAACATTATCCGGACAAAAACTAAAAAGCTTTATGAACCTTTTACTGACAGTGATGAATGTTTGCGCCTGACAACAGGTTTTGATCTTTGGTTTTATCTATAATAGATTACTGGATTTATTTTTCGATGAAAGTTTAAACTTTGAGAGTCCTTAAACAAGAGAGAAAAGTGTGAGAATGTTAATGCCTGTCAGTGAAAAGTTTATAAAGTGTGCCGTGAGAGGCTTTACAACCTTAAAACATCTATAATAATTGTAAAAAATAAAGCTCAACTTTGCAGATTTTGCCCACCACGGATTATTTTTAGAATGTAGTTTCTGTGAATAACAAGGGATCACTGCACACACATTGTAATCTATTAGGCTATTATCTGTCATTTTATTTATTTATTAATTATAATTTTGACATATTTAATGCTTTTACATTTTATTCACATTTTCACACTAATTATTAATAAAGAGTATTGTAGGGATGCATATTCTCCACATTCAATGAGTAAGGAGAGAATTTCTAATTTCTAAGTTTTGTTAATAGTATGATCATACTGTACACATATATGAGAAAAAACTACTTTACAGTATCAAATGATCTCTTATTTTTTATAAAGCTTGTTGGAGACTCGTGCACATACAATATAGCATCTACTTAAAACTTGACATTGCAGCCTGATCACGGTCAAAAACAAACTTTAATGGAGTACTATTGTCATGGGATGTTACTGCTTAAACACTGCTAAAAGTCAAAAGTAAAAACTGAAAAGGTACTCTAGAAGTCTAAAAAGTTGACAGCTAGTGTATTAGGAAGAACTGTTATTCAATCATAGCAATAGGCATTGAAAAAAAAAACTTTACATTCTGCAAGAAAGTCTCAAAACCAGAGTAGAAAAAAAGTGTATTACATTACAAGTGGACCACAGAAGAATAATATCTTTTCATGACAGTTCATGACCCCTTTAAATTAATAAGGATGCACTGGTATTAAATTTCTAGTAATTTCTTTACACTTGATAACCGATAATCGGCCGATATTAACAGATTAATAGTATTTATACTAGTTAAAATGTAAAGTTGTTTTAATTGCTAGGATGAATGTTAGCATCACAATATTATATGTGGATATTAATTCCAATGTTATTTGTGTGTGTGTGTGTGTGTGTGTTTTTAAAGAGATTAACTGTAAATGAGCTATAAACAACAAAGGTTCACCAAGACAAAATTTATAAGAAAAAATGTCACATTTTAAAATATTACTGTTAATGTAATGAATCATTTGAATAATTATGCTAATTGAGAAATGCTATTACTGCACACTATTGTATTCAAAAATGGTTCCATAAGTGTTTTTGGACCCATTGAGTAAAAGAAAATTCACATTTGTGGAAAAAAAGACCATTGGGCTTCAAAGTTACTTTGTGGAACCATCAATGCCAATAAGAAACCTTTTTTTTAAAGAGAGTTTAGAGTTTAAAAAATGTTTAAGAGTATATAAAATCTTAAATATCGGCCGATAACAGACAAGATACACATAAAAAAGTGCATCCATTTAATTTTTGGCTTGAAATCTTATGAAAGAGAAAGATTTACTCTTTTATTTCAGTTGTCATTCTGAAAGAAAGGGAAATGGCCTTTGCGACTCACTCTTCTCCCGTCCATTTCGCATGTTCTCTTCCTCTTCCTCAAGCCCGTCATCCACTGTGAGAGTTACAAACATTAAAATGAACAACTGAAATCTTGAAGAAGGCACTTGAAGGTAAAAGTGTGTGTGTGTGTGTGAGAATACCTGAGTGAAGTTCTTTCACTAGTGACGACATAGTGTTTGTGATCGAGTCTGCAGCCACTAAAAGATCATTGCGGAGATTTCTTGGTACACCTGAATAAATAACACACAATATTCTGAGCTTTAATGAAGATTTCCACACATATTTAAATGAGTGATTAATTTTTGGCTTGTTTCATGTGGCATTAGATTTAAAAACTGTACAGCAAAATTGCATAGGCTACAGTTGTAATATATTTAGTTATTCTGGACCTACAGATGGCCAAACAACATAGAGAATGACCAGATTACAGTACATTACTTTTCAGACAATCCATAACCCAAAAAATCCTAAATTAAAGTGTGGCACAGAGCCCGTTAAACATCACTAGATGGAAACATCCTCTTGAACATCTTCTAGACATCTCGTAAACATTTGAAACATTTCCGTCTAAACTGTTAATGCAATCACATATCTATAGTATTCATATAACTGGTGTTCACAGAATAATCAGCATCCATCCATCTTTCCATTACCCAAACTGCTTGTTTCTCTGCAGGATCATGGGGATGCTGGATCTCATCCCAGCGATTGGAGCCACAGGCGATGAGGAACCCTGCGTGGATAGCTGTTCCATCACAGGACTCACACATATTTGCACTCTCATTCACACTTGTGGAACATTTCTCTAATTCTCCCATGCTGCATGTTTTTTTGGATTGTGGACCAAACTGGAGGCAACCCACACAAACACAAGGAGAACATGGAAACTTCACATAGAAATGCTTCATGGCTTAGCCCAGGACATTCTTGCTGTTAGTCGAGACAAATCTCTTATGCATCTTTTATTTATCCAATTAATCATTGTAAAATTCTCCTATATGTCATCAAAACATATCCTAAATATCTTCTAAACATCTGCTAAACATCTAAACATACTTTAAAAGCAATCCAGGCTCTTTATTTATATGCACCCATATATACATTTCTGGATATCATGAAATACGTCCCAGGAGGTCCGTTTCTTTGCAGTTTTTGTATTCAAATGTCCACCAGAGGCCACTGTGTAAGCTTTTCAGACCCCCTAGTTTTTCGCGACTTTATTGTGGTAATTCCCAGAAATTTGGGGACAATTTTGTATATATACATCACATATATAAAATGGTAGGAATTAAGCCGAAGGAAGGTTATATGACTTATTTTTAAGCACAAACTTACTTTTTCTCTTTCTCAGATTTTGCTCCTCGGAGCATCTGACAGGTACCTCACTCAGAAAATGTGTTTGGGCTTCCCCTACCGTAACACATCTAAAACACAGATCACGATAAAACTCGTCGCAGGGAAGCAATTTATTTCGGTAACTGCATCGCAAAACAAAATTACTTATCGATTTTATAAACACCATAATACCAGACATATGAGTAAAGCAAAAATAATGTTTTTCAATTCGGTCAAGGCAAGCAGCCGTCATCCATGAACCAATCTCCATCATCGTAAGCTGCTTTCTTTTCTGTCTGTTCCATTGCTCCGTTTTTTTAGATGTTTGCTCCCCATTTTTGCAGTCTGAAGCACGCCAAATGCAAAACAACCCAACATGGGGCCTCCATGTAATGTAATAATTGTGAGGGCGTAGGCGAGACGTAATTTTTCGAGAAACACGCAAATACATCATGTGTGCTGCATATGCAATGTCTATGTGTGTGAGTAATGTAAAACAATTAATTGCAAACTGAAATAAAAATATTTTTATTATATGGTTTGGAATTTGATATTTGCAACTATTTCGCGTTTAATTAATTTATGCCTGCTGTTCTCACATAAATCCACCAGAGGCCACTGTCGACAAACTGACTGACTGCCTGACTGATACCCCCACCCAACTGATAGTGTTTTCAAAAGCAATCCTGATTTTCACTGTGTTTTTAGATTTTACCACGTTCTCCCCCTGATAATTACTTGTTTATTTTATTTTTTTGCCAATTGTTGTTTCACCTGCTTTTTGGAACCGTTCTTCATCGGACTCGAACCCTGTCATCGAGGTCAACTCCTCTCTGCATCTCATGTCTGCCAAGGTACATGGCAAACTAGTGACAGAGGAAATGCCGTCCACAAAGGTAAGCGATTAAATTAGTGTGAGAAAAAAAAAGACAGAAGCTATCAGCAGCATCAAACCACCTCGTAGCTTTTGTTTTAAAGACGAAACGCAGCTATATATAGCTCTGGCTACACAATTCGCACTCTCCAGAAATGTATATAGAGGAACGTTTTCACCATGAGCCTGTGTTGTATAAAAGTTTTAAAAATCTGCCATTTTAAACATCTCTATTTTGAACATATTCTAAACAATTCCCAGTAACCTTCTAAACTTAACAAACATCCCCTTACATTTTTTTAATAATCTACCCCTACATCCTCTAAACATCTTTTGAAAATCTCTTAAATGTTCTTTATTTCTTCTCTATAAATCTTCTAAACATCCCCTAACATAATTATATACTTTAATTTTTTTCTAAATATATCAAAACCACCACCTACATTTTTAATTATCTCCTAAACACCTTCTTAAAATCTCCTAAAGTACTTTTAATATGTTCTAACATTCCCTAAATGTTTCGTTAACATCTTCAGTGTGTCTCCTTAATGTCTCCTAATATTATTTACCATGTCTCCAATTGTGTGGCTAATGATGTTTGTCAATGCAGAGCTTCATCCTGCTCACCCTGAGAGAAGGCATCCAGCACGTCGTCTCCAACCCCTGCCAGACAGTCCTGCGGCGTGTGTGTGGGGGTTGAGCCGGCCGAGGTGGAGCGGATGGGCATAGGCATGGTGCAGCTGGCACTGTGGCTGGGCGATGAGTGTGGCGAGGTCCCCGTCTGAGCCTGTAGAACAGGGATGAAAGAAAAGAATGCAAACATTACACAAGGTGTGCAATAACCTGAACATCCAGGGTTCCCTCGCTCCCTCAAAGACACTGCAGACAAGCCTATAGATTTCTGGTCGACATTGCTCCTAAAGATCGACAATCAGCCATTTAATTGCTTCACTCAACAGATCTTTACTCTAGACTTGACATTCTACTTTCAATTGAACAAATATAATAAATATTGACCTTTGTTTATTCAAACTTGTGCAATTCTATTAAGCTTTCAACATTAGATTTATAGATTGTACAATTTTGTTTCAGAGTTTTATTTGCCAGTTATTTTCATAGTTCATGTGTACAGCAGGTGATTAAGATTTTATGTTTTCATAAGACTTAATTTTAACCCAGGCTCATTGTGAAAACAAATCCTGTTTCTACCTACATTTCAGGAGAGCGCCAAATAAGTCCCAAGAGCTACGTCTTTTTGCAATTTTTGTTTTCACGAATTCACCAGGGGCTGCTGTGTATGTCTTTTAAGATCTCAACTATCTCTCACGGGTGCCATTCATGCCTGCTGTTCTAACTTGAATCCACCAGAGGCCGCTGTCAACTCACTGACTGAATGACTCACTGACTGACCCACCCTCCTCTTTCCTCAAACCCAACCAATAGTATTTTCAAAAGTACCGATTGGCCTGCCCATCCACTTCCCTAAACCCAACCGACAGTTTAAAAAAGCAATCTAGAAAAGCCCTGATTTTTACCACGTTTTAAGATTTTTCCACATTCTCAGTCTGTTGTTTACTTGTTTATTTATTTATTTTTTTGCTTCTGCTTTTTTCTTACCTGCTTTCTAGAACCGTTCTTCGACAGACTCAAACTCAATCATCATTATCAGACGTACATGGCGAGCTAACTGGACAAACTGGTAACTACAGGAAAGCCGTCCATATGGAGGTAAGCGGTCAGCTGGTAAGCGTGAAAAGGAACTGCATCATACCACCCCATAGCGTTCGCTTTAAAGACAAAATGCAGCCATACGTACTTCTGGCTACATAATTCGTAATCTCCAGAAACCTATATAGGACTACGTTTTCAGAATGAGCCTATGTTGCTTAATTGCATGCCTCATGTATACTTCTGCATCAAGTGACTACTGTACCCCACGGTCCATACCTTTGCCAACGCTAACATGTAGACAACGCTATTGTGAGCATTAATACATGTTACTAGCATTAATGCATTCTTTTTGTGTTGCTCTGACAATAATACTTCTCAAACACTTGTAGACAGTACGGTTTGCGCCAGAATATGTGCGATGCTACTCTGGAAGTAGCTCAATCTCACAGTCACAAAGCAAAAGTATCCATCAAGAGCTCCACTGTAGGACTCGACACATGTTAACACTCTCGCCACTGGCCTAGCTCCCACGACTCTCAGGCCTGCCCTACACTCTTCACGGCTTCCAATGCCGACCAATCAGAAAGCTTGTGCTTCATGTCTCTGCGATGTTTAGTTACATTTCTTGAGAGGTGCACATCAGGGTAAATGCGAAGGGTATGTGTGACTATGCAGGACCAACCATGTGCAATCATATGCAGAAGTATAACTTGGAATTTAAAATAATGCACCAGCAAAAGCTCAGCATAAGAAGAAAATCCTATACAGAGGAACAGGGAATGCCGTGTCTTCAGAACAATTCAAGTGATATTTTCTTTTCAAATAATCTCTGTCTAAAAGTGCACAAAGCAAACGCCATCAATAATGCAGACCTATAATTACCACCTATTGGTGAAGATTTAATTTTCACTTTGTTCAGCATGTCTACTGTTTTTGTTTCATACCAATTTTCATCATAGTCACCATGATTCAGAAGTTAAGAAGTGAGTTTTCCTCTATCATGATGTACACATTTACTTGAAACAGTTCTGAATCTAGAAAAAAATTTAGTGCATTGCATGATTTCGTTCTAGGCAACGCAGTGGTGCAGTAGGTAGTGCTGTCGCCTCAACGCAAGAAGGTCGCTGTGTCGCTGGTTCAAGCCTCGGCTCAGTTGGCGTTTCTGTGTGAAGTTTGCATGTTCTCCCTGCATTCGTGTGGATTTCCTCCTGGTGCTCCGGTTTCCCTCACAGTCCAAAGACATGCAGTACAGGTGAATTAGGTAGGCTAAATTGTCCATAGGGTATGAGTGTGTGTGTGAATGTGTGTGTGTGGATGCTTCCCAGAGATGGGTTGCAGCTGGAAGGGCATCCGCTGCGTAAAAACGTGCTGGATAAGTTGGCGCTTCATTTGGCAGTGGCGACCCCGGATTAATAAAGAGACTAAGCCGACAAGAAGATAAATTTAAAGTACACATGGTGTAATGTGAAGAGAGGCTGACAACAGAAGTGCGGATTCAATTGCAGGTTTATTAAACAGAGATGGTCAGGCAAGCAACGGTCAACACAGGGGTAAACAGATGTATACAGGCAAACCCAGATTCGTAGTCAAAATAACAGGTGAGTGGTCAGAAAGCAGGCAGCATACAACGATAATAAACAAACAAAACAAAGCGAGGGTCAAACACGGAAAGGTAAGGCTAAGGAAAACGCCTCGTAATGCCACACACAGTTAAAGAAGACTCAGCCATGATGTGTGTGTGTGTGTGCTGATTAAATAGTCCTGTAATCAGTTCGTGAGCAGCTTCAGCTGTAAGTGTTTGCAATCAGACAGGATCAGGAACCGGTGTGTGTGTTCACAGTGCATGACTGGATCTTGTAGTCCAAATACCAGCGGATTTGTAGTTCTTAAGCGAACTGCAAATTTACCAGGGATCTGCCAGGATTAGATCGCTGGTGATTATGACACATGGAATCAAAAGTAACCATATTTATTTTGTTAGCTCAATTTACTATTTTTGTGCTGAACAATTTATCTGTGCATCTCACTACGAATAAATTACGTTTGCCCTTGTAATCTTTACTCGAAATCTGAAAATGCACTTCCTGTTTGTTTTCAGTTGAATTTTCAGATTACATCTGTCTGAGGTATACCAAACAGAAATGCTGAGGAGGAGGTGTCTGTTAGGTTGTAATAACTGTCCGGAAACCTTTTTTTCCAATCTTTCTGATCAAAATGCCTACTCCACTACATCCAATCAGCTGGCAGTAGAAAAAAACAAGCCACAACCACTGTTCACAACCAAGCATTTAATATTCCGTTTCTCTATGAACTGCTTAACAACATGGAAAAAAAATGCTCGCAGCTTCCGGACTTTAAAAGTCAAATAATACATTTTTACTTTCTATTTTGAAGTCTAAATAATTTAGGAAAAACTAAATGAAATAAATAGATCAAATAAATAGAACATTGAATTGGGAAATTGCTTGTAAAAAAAATTAATAAATCAGCAATTGGAATCAGTCATGAAAAATCTAGATTTGTGCTTCACCAGCATTCTTCATGCATCTTTGGGCCGGGAGCTCACTGAGCAGCAGGCAAGGGCCACTAGAGGAGCAAAAGGATGGTAGAGAAGGGCTGCACTGTCCCACAGATTGACACTGAGCCCAGGGATGTGGCGCAGGGCCAGGCAGCAGATGGCTGGCCAGACTGCAGTCACATTAGACACGAGGTGCTTAGCCCTGATGAAAGGAGAGCAGGTCTCTGATATTTGGCAGGCAGACATGCAGCTCGTAGTCCCTGCCTGGGTCACAGGAACAAAGCAGCGGGACTTGACTGGAAATGGGAGCTTCATGTCCTCGTTATGAGGAGCAGACGTGACAGAGATCGCCCACAGAGATGGTCTGCGATAAGCTCATGAGATATCCTTGATTTAATCAGGCAACCTTTACTGTTCAATCATTTTTTAAAAATCTCTAGTAGTAAGGTATTGACTGGTAAAGATATAACAAATCTCTCGTCATTTAGTCATCCTTGTGTCAAAGGTAGAAATACAATACTACTATATTTTTGACTGATGATCTGTATCAAGCAGAATTACAAAATTATAAATTGTACAATCTACGCTATTAACAAACCATTAACTAAGACTTTTTGATCAATCACTAATTAGATGCTTATTATTAGTATTTGTGGTAAGCAGGACTGCACGATATACACTCGCTGGCCACTTTATTAGGTACACCTTACTAAAACCGGGTTGGACTCTTTTTTGCCTTCAGAACTGCCTTAATCCTTCATGGCATAGATTTAAGGAGGTACTGAAATATTCCCCAGAGATTTTGCTCCATATTGACATGATAGCATCATGACTTGTCTGCTGCACATCCATGATGCAAATCTCCCGTTCCACTACATCCCAGAGGTGCTCTATTGGATTGAGCTCTGGTGACTGTGGAGACCATTCGAGTACAGTGAACTCATTGTAATGTTTAAGAAACCAGTCTGAGATGATTCGCAATTTTTGAAAGAGTGCGTTATCCTGCTGTAAATCAAGACTAGTCAGACCAGGCAATCTTCTGTTGTCTAATTTTGGTAAGTATGTGCAAATTGTAGCCTCAGTTTCCTGTTCTTAGCAGACAGGAGTGGCACACGGTATGGTCTTCTGGTCTGCTGCTGTAGCCCATCCACCTCAAGATTTGATGTGTTGTGTGTCAAGTGATATTCTTCTGCATACCTCAGTTGTATAACAAGTGGTTATTTGTGTTACTGTTGCATTTCTATCAGCTGGAAGCTGGAGGTCTGGCCGTTCTCCTCTGACCTCTGGCATCATCAAGACATTTGTGTCCACAGATCTGCCGCTCATTGAATATTTTCTCTTTTTAAGACCATTCTCTGTAAACCCTAGAGATGGTTGTGCATGAAAATCCCAGTAAATCAGCAGTTTCTGAAATATTTAGACCAGCATGTCTGGCACCAACAACCACGTTCAAAGTCACTTAAACCACTTTTCTACCCAATTCTGATGCTCGGTTTGAACTGCAGCAGATCGTCTTGACCATGTCTACATGTCTAAATGCATTGAGTTGCTGCCATTTGATTGGCTGATTAAAAATTTGCGTTTACAAGCAGTTAAGACAGGTGTACCTCATAAAGTGGCCGGTATTTACATATAATAAACAAACTAAAGTCATAAATAAACACAACGGAGCAAATGTTAAAATGAAAAAAAAAAAAAATGCTGTATTGTTTTCTGAAGAGAGTTTGCGGGTACAGAAATTGAATAATCAAATGTAAAATAGCACTGCATAGTCTTCATTATATAATTAATTCAATAAAATTAATATTTATTTAACAGGCCTCTATTAGTCACATTCAGGCTTGAAAACACATGTACTGTAGATGATAAACTTACACTCTACTTTGGTTCAATTCTGCAGTGTCTCCACAAATCTCATGTGTCTGACCTGCGGTTTCTGGTCATCTATAATCTCAACTCAACATTGCATATCTTTGCGATGTGACTATTGCAGACGCACACATTACAATATCGATGGTCAAACAATATATTGTTCAGCCCTAGTAGTAAGGTAGTTTTGGGTAGGATTATGGATGTACAATAAGATCTTACTTTATAAGTGCTAATATCCAGTTAGTATGTTAATAATAAGCAGGCAGGTGATAGGCCAGTAGTAATTGTTGTTGTTGACTTTTTTTTACTTACAGTGTTACCATATGTGGCTAATGTGGTCTTTTACATACTGTAGCTAGTGCTCATTTCATATAAATACATAAATCAACCATTTCTCAGAATTTCAATGTGCCATCTTTAAAAAACATTTTAAGATTTGATAAAGATAATATAAAGATGTATAAAGATTCACACTAAAATGAAAAATAGTTAAATATTAAAACTGCATATTCGTTTTGAGACTGCTAATGATTACATATTAACAGTGTTATTAGACATTAGTTTGCATTCGGTTGCATCAGGTTGCATTAGGTAATGTTACTTAATGTATATACTAGAATGAACAAACAATAAATTATTTATTTATTACAGTATTTATTCATCTTAGTTAATGTTGGCAAATGAAAATAATGATGTTAATGATGAATGTTGTGTTAACTCACCGGTTATTAACTTAACATGTAAAAGCTTGGATTTTGATAATGCATTTGCAAATGAAGAACTGTGATTATAAATGCTGTACACAATTGATCATGCTTAGTTTGTGCTAGTCAATACATTACCTAACTAATGAAGCATTGTTGTGAAGAGTTAAAGTGTAAAATCTATCACTTTCGCTACATGGAAAAGAGCAGCCTAAACATTGCCCCAAACATCTCCTTTTGTGTTTTATAAGGTAAACAGTCAGCAATCCTTCCCCTTTTATGCGTTATACACTGTAAAAAATGCAGGTCTCCACACACAGTTAAAATTAGAGAATTATTAGCCCCCGGAATTATTACCACCCATGTTTATTTTTTGATAAATGATTTATTTTAACTTTGCCATGATTACAGTAAATAATATTTGACTAGATATTTTTCAAGACATTTCTATACAGCTTAAAGTGACGTTTAAAAGTCTTAACTAGGTTAATTAGGTTAACTATGCAGAATAGGGTAATTAGGTAAGTTATTGTATAATGGTTTTATAATATGATGGTTTGTTCTGTAGACAAAAATAAATAGCTTAAAGGGGCTTATAATTTTTTCCCAAAAATGTTTTTTTTTAAATTTAAAAATTTTATTCTAGCCGAAATAAAATAAATAGGACTTTCTGCAGAAGAAAAAATATTATCAAATATTCTGTGAAAATTTCCTTGCTTTGTTGAACATAATTTGAAAAATATTTTTAAAAGAATAAAAAAGGGGGCTAATAATTCTGACTTCAACTGTAATTCATGTTGACCCAACACAAATCAATTAAGTTAACTTAACACTTTTAACAAATTTATGAGGATTGAACATAAAAAAATTAAGTTGTCCCAATTAAATCTGAAGAATTGTGTTGTTTCAGCTCATTTTAATGAAGTAGCTTGAACAAGCAAGCAAAAATATCTATATTTTTTAAGTGTGAAACCCATGAAGCTTTTCTGCCAGTCAATTTTTAGAAAAATGTCGGTTTTCTCATATATAATAGGGCTGCACAATACATCGTTTAAGCATCGATTTTGCAATGTGTGCGAAAAATTCGCAATAGTCATATCGCAAAACATGCAATGTCGAGTTAGAATTATAGATGTCCAGAAACCACAGGTGAAAAGACACAAGATTTGTGGAGACACTGCAGAATTGAGCTGTAATAGAGTGAAAGTTCATCTGCATGTGTTTCTAGAGCCTGTGTCTGTGTGAGCATTTAAAGACCGTTTAAAGCATTTTACTAGTGCATAAAGAAGTTACATAAATGTTAATTTTATTAAATGATTTGGTAACACTTTATTTTAATGGTCCATTTGAGTATTAGTAGACTGTCTGCTCAATATCTGTTCATACTGCTCCTTCAACAGACATTTAACTGACATAACAGACATTTAACTGAAGTAAAAAACTTTGCAAGTACAGGTACATGTCAACTTACACTAACCCTAAACCCAACTCTAACAGTCTACTTTTAATCTAATGAGAATTAGTTGGCATGTAGATGCAATGTAACTTAAATTCAACAAACAGACCATCAAAATAAAGCGTGACCGTATATTTATATGGTGAAGACTGTGCAGTGCTATTTTACATTTGATTATTAAATCTCTGTACCTGAATACTGCTCTCTCCAGAAAACCCTACAGCTCGCTTTATATCATGTTATTATTTGCTCAATTGTGTTTATTTATAACTGTTTTTAGTTTATTATATGTATTTAATTAATTACATAAATATATTTTTTTATTTCAATCCCCTACAAAATCATCCTAAGTATGACTTTTTAAAATAAAGCTGTTTAAGTCATCTGGTGAAATCGCAATATATATGGCAGAGAAAAAAAGTCGCAATATAAAATTTTTCCAATGTCGAGCAGCCCAAATATATAGGATTCATATGTTGGATCAAACATTTGCAGCTGTGACCCAGCATGTTTTCCTCAGACTTTTGAGCTGTATTAGAGAAACACTTACTGCCTGTTTCTGCTCTTCGTCCTGTCAGCCAGAAGATGAGAGACGATAGTGAGTGAACGCAGAACACGGTGAGAGACAGAGAGAGAGAAAAGAGACCATAAGTGAGCACAGATCAAGAAACAGTTCATGTTTTCATACAGTTCTTCAACAAATACTTGGTCAAAATAAGCAAAAAGGAATGTAAAAATATATTTATAGTAACATTTTAATCTTTTGCACAAACTTTTACTCTTCAGATGTTCATGCTGCCGTGAATTGTTCAGTTAAATCAAATGAACTTTTCTAGTAATCTCAGCTTACATCAAACAAACTGACTAAAATATTAAGGTAAACTTTGTAAAACTTGAGAAACAAATATCTTTGATAAATACATGTGTTCCACCCCTGCAAATGAATCTGAGCTAAATCTTTGGAAGTACATTCCATTGATATTTTACATTGTTTTAGTACACCTGGGTGACTAGGAACAGGAAATTATTCAGCATTGACTTCCTGTTTTTTACATGGCTATACACATGTTGTGACTCATGAGGTGGCATAATAACTCATTCATCCATCCCACTGTAAGGCCAAACAAAACAGCAGCTATTTTGCTAATATAAAATAGCAGCAAAATATCCCCATTTATCCTAAATATCAAAATTTCCAGCATCAGAGCATTCATTTAGAATTCATATAAGGAAGCAAGAGGATGAGTGTCAAAACACACTATTAGGAGAACACACTGTAACAAATGCTGGGTTCCACACAATCCGTTTGTGTTGGGACAGCATGAAGGAATTAGGTTAGCTTGTTAGTATTTTACAAATTTAAGTGGATTTAACATGAAACATGTAAGTTGTACCAAAAAAATCCCTCAAATAGCCTCCAAAACTACAATCTGACATCATCTAAATCACTGCAGTGTCAGTGTCTCCACGTTTTTGTTGATATTTAAAGAAACACTGAAAAATGCATTTCTTATTTATTTCTTACTTATTTCTAACCAAATAAGACTTTTTGTATTGTTTTCAGACAAAACAAATCATAATTAAGTGAGTGTTTCATTAATAAGGAGCAAACTAATCTGCCAGCGGGACAGGTTGAATAATCTTTTTTGTTGTTTGTACGAAATAAGAACAACCTACCCCCATTGAATAATATGTTATAAGAATAAAAGACAAAAGTAAGACTTTTTTGCAGTAAAAAGAGTTAAAAGTTAAACAACAAAGAGATTTTTTACAGACTTCTGTCATGTTTACTCAGGGTGCCAATACAGGTTGGGAAATGAAAAGCTAAATTGTTGTCCAGCAGGTTTGGTACCTTCAGGAGCCTCATGAGGCCCTCCAGCTGGACCATCAGCTCTCTCCTGCTCTCCTGCAGAGCTGACATGCGCCTCTCCAGCTCATCTTTTCTGTGCCTGAGCAAAATCACAAATAAAATCGATAACAGGGATCTGCCAAAAATATACAACTTGAAGCTGGCATAGGATGGAAAACTGGAGTTTCTTTAATCTTTCGGATAAAAAGCTCTGTTCATAGGGCAAATCTCCTTCCACAATCCACTCATGCAGTTCATAATAAAATATAGGTGGAAAAATGGCTCAAGATAAAACACTACTGACTATGGGCTCTATCATAAACCCGGCGCAAGATGTGTTTGATGGGATTTGTGGCTATTTTCAGACCATCTATTTATCATGTGGTCTATTTTTAGAGCACAATAATCTGAACACTGGACAAACATCAGGTTTAATATTCTTGTTTATTTTTTGACACAGTATTAGAGTAAAAAACAAGTGTAGATGGGATTTCAGATGTCTTTTTATCACTTCGTAATTCATATTGGGAACAGCTAGAAAAAAATTAACTAGTTTTCATAATGTTTTGTAAAATAAAAGGCTATATGAACTCAAATATATATGAATCAGCAAATTATGTATGAACAAATCCCTCAGTAAAAAAAAGCTTTAGAATACAGATATATTTAAAATTGTGGTGTATATTGTATGTGGTTTATGTACAGTAAGTGCTGCTAAAGAAGAAATGTATGGCTCAGTGCAGAATACAAAAACTAAAATAGCAGCCTTTAATTAGTGTTATTTATCAATTTATGTCTATATACTGTATATATATATAAATTACTACTACTATATACAATATAAAAACAAGTATAATTATATTGTTTACTATATTGTTTACAGTATAAATACAAAACATTGATAAAAAAAGTATACAAAAGAAGGAATCTAAAGAAGCAACACATAAAATAATGCATTGCATAATACTTTTCATTGGACAAAAAAAAAAAAAAAAACTATTTATAAAAAGCCAGAAGGGCAAAAAAATAAAAAATTCACAAAATTAACACGTGAATTTAAAAAAGAGTGTTTTTGCCTGCAGCATCTTACTTTAAGAGTCAAATAGATTGCATAAAATGGTCATAATACATTGGATTTATATTAAATATCCTCTCAGATATGACCTCTATAAACTCTAAAAGCAACTGCTCACACAGTAATGAGGCTGAATCTCCATGAAAGCAAAAACAAAGAGGGCATAAACTACACATAATGGAAATGTGCTCATTCATTCGCTCATCTCGGGAGACTAACATACTATTAAGCAAACTCATTTGGCTCGTACATGCCCTCTGGTGCCCATAAAAGGTACTCCTTTTTAAATGACTTCGACAATGACTAGAGGGATGTGAAGTCCCACCCAGTCCATTTAAAACTTATTACATTCATAACAGTCTGCAATGTTCTGAAACGCTCGGGTGAACTCAAGCTAAGGGTCATTTAAAGTGAAAAACTTCTCACTTACTGCTATAATATTACATCTATATATACGTGTATGTATGTGTGTGTATATATATTTAGTGTTCTTTTTGTGAATAGTGCCTCAAGTGTGTGTCATCATACCGCAGCAGTCGTAGCTCTGCCAGAAGTGTTGGGTTCTGCTGGGCTTTTTCAGGGGTTGGTTGAGAAGCTTGTTCATGTTCCAGACGCAAACGCTGGATCTCCTGCAGGATCTCCCTACATCAACATCATACAATAAATAAACCGAAATGATCTCAAATGGCACTTAATGAAAGCTGTCAATATGTCACAGACTTTGTAGTCACTCCTGCCTGTTATTCACATTAAAGTTAATATTATTTTGTAAACAAATGATTATTATAATTCACTGCAAGTAAAATGACATTTAATTAAGTACTTTTATATATACAACTAGTTATAGTAATAAAATTAATAATGGAATAATGAACTGATAATTAAAAATGTCATTAAATAGTGCTTCTTACATCCTCGTGTGTAAGTGGATCTGTATAAATGCATTCGCTAAATGACTAAATTGAAATGTCATTGTTTTTATTATATTTATTATTATTGTAAAAGTTTAATAATGGAAAAACTTGAAATATGTAATACATTTTAATTGAATCAAACTAGTAACAATTATTTAATAGTATTGTTTAAAATAGGTGATGATGATTATTATTATTATTATTACTATTATTATTATTATTATTTTAATTATGATTATTATTATGTTGGTGTAGTTGTTATAAATAATATAAAATATACAACTGCTATTTAAACATTTTAAATAACAAATGACAATGTTTTATTAGTTCCATAATTAAATTTATTACATGACTACAGTATTTCAATGGTCATTATTTTTTATTATACATAATCAGTATATTGTTAACAAGGAATGTATTTGTTATTACTTAGAACAGATGTTTGAAGTGAATTTTATAGCTGAATTTTATAACAAATAATAATAATAATAATAATAATAATAATAATTATTATTATTATTATTATTATTATTATTATTATTGTTATTATTATTATTATTATTATTATTTTATTACTGTGTAATTCATTGAACCTAATTTTCATGTTATGTTAGCTAATAATTACAATAATAATAACTGATTGAATGAAGTTATATTTGTAGTAAAATGTGTAAATATAAATAATATAAATGTGGTAATAATTAATTTACATGACATTGTATGTCTTCATATGTTCCTAAAGGTTCAGTAACATTTTTAATGGTTTAATAATTAAAATATATAACATGATTTTTTATGGTACAGTATAAAGATAATAAGTTACGCGTGTTTTCGAAGACCCTCTTCCACCCCAGCTCCACCTGTGTTTAGATCTGCTACAGGGGTTACATGTAGATTAAGTTTGAGGCAGCAGTGTGTTATATTATCAGACAGCATGTCTGTGTCTATACTGGCAGTAGCAGGTCTCGGTACTTGTTCTGCCATAATAAACAAAGCAGCAGCTGCATGAGCGTAGCAGCTGTATACCGCCAAGACCAAATACATCAACACTGACATAGGTTTAGGGGCATTTATTACCATTACAAAATGTTATACTATAAAAACTAGGTTAATAAGGAAGTGTTTAATCTAAAAAGCAGAGCTTCCACCTGTTGGAAAAGCGCACCTGTTTTTATTCTCCAGCTCTGCAATGAGTTGCCGCTGCTGCTTATTAGCATCAAAGTTGAAGCTTAGATCAGACGGAGGGCATTGCTGAAAGACAAAATAATTAGAGAAGTGGATTACTGATTATGAGCAAAACTAATTAGAAAGATGCTGTTAAATCAACACATAAAAAAGGAGTCACCCTGCAATGAAAAGCCAGATGTACTCTAAAATGAGCATTGCATGCTGCTGATTTTCAATCAATTTAAAACAATGAAATGAATGTGTCCTGAAAACTTCCTCTATCAGATTTTTTTAGGTGTGTGTTTAAGGTCTTACAGTGGAGTTGCTGGCTTCGGCTGCCAGACGAGCCGCATATCGAGCAATGAGACGATGCTCTTCATCCAGTCGGCTGGGACTCTCAAGAGTGCTATTCACAGACAAACACACAAAAGATGAGAAATAATACATACAGCAGGACGAAAGACTGTGATGAAGCACGAGACGGATGAACTGAAGATCGAAAACCAAAATGAGAGATTACAATATCTGGAAACATCAGAACTGACTGCTACCAATACCTGAATATAATGTAATGCTATGGTGCTATTGAATGCTTGATTCTGATTGGCTGATGAACATTCTTAAGCCCTGTTCAGATTACAAAATTGTAAACCTGATTTCAGCACAATTTGCTTGAAGTAAGGAGTCATGGGTATTTGAAAACAACAAATGGCACTCAAAAAAGAATTTTTGCTGCTTGTTTAAACTAATATATTTAAAATGAGCTGAATCAACACAATGCTTGAGGTTTTCTTGGGGCAACTTAATTGTTTCATGTTAAATCCACTTAAATTTGTAAAAATTAAAAAAACAAAAACAAACAGTTAACAGTCAACATGAAGGAACCCTGCATTTTTTGTGATTTCTTCTCATGTCATACGAAGTGTACAACAGCTGATGATATGTCCGTGATGCTTCATGATACCAACCCAGAAGATCTAGCATGTTTCATGAATGTTAAAATCAAATTTGGTGAGTACTGGAATAAGCATGTAAACCAGGGGTGACCGCCAAGGAAACTAAAATATTAAATTTTAAAATATTAAAAATTTAATTCAGAAAAGAAAAAAGCTATTAGAATGGCCCGGCCAATCACCTAATGTGAATCAAATGGA